>NW_020664419.1:54862707-54980592 GCF_002925995.2 Terrapene triunguis | reverse complement strand
GGAGGGTTGGGTAGGCGTGGGGGTTCCGGGGTTCTGTCAGGGTGGTGATGGATGGGGTCAGGGCAGTCAGGGGACAGAGAGCGGGGCAAGTTTGGTAGGTGGTGGGGCTCTGGGGGGCAGTTAGGGTGGCGGGGTCTCGGGCTTGTACTCACCGGGCAGTGCTTAATAACCAGTTCCCTACAGGGTCGGCGGCAGGTCGTTCACTCGCTCCGGGTCTTCGGCGGCACTGAAGGACCCGCCGCCGAAAACCCGGTAGGGAACCGGTTATTAACGTTCTGGCAGCTCATCACTGTCCGGCAGTGATTTAAAGGGCCCAGGGCTCCCGGCTGCCGCTACCGCAGCCGGAGCCCCAGGCCCTTTAAATTGCCGACAGATCCCCAGTGTAGGGGTAGTGGCGTCCGGGAGCTCCGGACCCTTTAAATCTCTGCAAGAGCCCTGGGGTAGCGGGGGCAACCAGGAGCCCCGGGGCTCTGGTGGCGATTTAAAGGGCCCTGGGCTCCTGGACAGCAGTTTAAAGGGCCCAGGGCTCCTGGCCGCCGCTGCCGCACCAGCAGCCGGAGCTCTGGGGTAGCAGTAGCAGCGGCTGGGAGCCCCGGGGCTCTGGTGGCAATTTAAAGGACCTGAATCAGTATACGAAAAAGTTCAAGATTTTATACATGCTGTATCTTAATGACATGAGTAAATAAGATACTAGGGCAAACACAATTTTCAATTTCCATATTAGCAGATTCACATCTCTTGGATAGGGTAAAAAGGAAGGAAAACCTTCACTTCTGTAGAGAGGGAGTTTGAACTTTTATCACAGTTGGAGAAATACAGATAATGCTAGAAAATTGTTTCTCCTTGATGAAGATTTGGCTGGTTTGTTAACCATGTATACTCCAAAATAATTGCAGCATGTTGTGTATCATTAATTATACTTTGTCATAGTACATGAATAACCACACATCCCTAAAAGCTCATCATGTATATATTTAGTAAAATCTCCTAAATTTCAACATACTGAGAATTAGAACAACTCTTGTAATTTCCTTTCAGCTTGAAAGCATTTATCTGAAACACAAAAAGTTTAGAATCCAAGGCAACTGAAAAGAAGAGGAAAATGGAAACTTAAAAACAATTAAAAAGGAACTAGATATTATTATTATTAAAATGATGGGAAGTCTCTACATAGTCACACTTATGGAGTTGAGGCATCTGTGCTATGAGCTTCCAGAACCTTCTAGTGAGATGTGTCCATGGGCACCACTTGGACTTCATCCCCCATCCCATGATGCAAGATTCCAAAGGTATAAAAGGGAATGTGGCCTTGACACCTTCTATTGCTTCCACTAATTCAGGAATTCTTAACCCAAGATAGGAGGGGAAGGAGGAAGGTGGGAAAATGTCAATGTGAAGAGACAACACTTTTGAAGAACCAGAGTTACTGGTAAGTAATTTCTTTCTTTTTTGAGGTCGCTGAGGCGGAGGAGTACATGGTGAACAAAGACTGCCAAAGTGAACATTAGCTTTCGGTGCCAAATTAAAATTATTAGAAGAGATTGCAACCTGGCTATCCCAAGGCAAACTTCAATTGAGGGGAGAAAAGTTGCCTAAAGCATGTATAGAACTTGCAAAATCCTATGATGAAGACAGTGTAAAGGCAGCTATAGAAACTGCATAAGATACAGTTGTGTATACTAATATCTCCAGATGGATAAGTCATAACACTCATGATACAGAGTTTGATTCATTTGCACAGCCCTCTGAGCTGTGATGAACTGGTCCCTAGTCCTCCCCCCCCACCCAATGTCTCCAAAGTCTGGGGAACTTATGGATAAGTTTGGTTCCATAAAGACAATAACTTAATGCCCTGTGGACAAAGTATGGGGCCTGATCTCCTGGATGTGAATGAGGCTTGGGGATAAAAGACAGACTAATGGCATGAAAGAGATGAAAATCAGAGACTGCTTTAGACAAATCTGGCAGACGATAGAGGTAGAGCCACAATTAGGCCGTCCTTTTGCTAACTAACTGGGCTAAAGTTATGGCTAGAATATGATATAAGCACAATTTTAAATAGATGCCACATGAGCTAGGTGAGAAAAAAACTGCAGTCCCATGGCAGAGGAGATTCAATAGGTAATACCCTTAGGGCAGCTCAAATGCATGTCTCACTATGGTAATTGTGGCACAGCCAATATATTGCAATAGAGAGTCCAGTTTTTTTTCCCCCTGTGGTTATTCCAAGAAGCCCCAGTAATACAAGGATAAAGTCTTTCATAAAGCTGGTTACTGTAGGGTGAGTGAAAACTATCAATCTGTGCATCAGAAGGTGGAGAACTGATGTTCCAAAGCCACACAAACAGATCTCAAAGATACATTGGAACAGTTAAAATGAAGAGGAAGTCCAACTTAAAAGCAAAAGAGAATGGGCTTAATTCTACTCTATTCTGGGCTGCTCAGATGGGGAATCTTTTCCAATTCATTGGAATAGGTTTGTTTGATCAAAAGTTTCAGCTTCCCAACACAGACTCTTGGACCTCAGCAGAATACTTTTAATAAAGAGCCTTGGCAATTTAGAAGTAGTGAACCTGAGAATCAGTAGTCCTGGGTGGAAACTCTCACCTCAGGCCTAAAACAAGCAATCCAGTAGATTGGAAATCAAGATTTGTAATTCCAGCAACAGACCCAAAGTGCTGAAGGACAGAACTGCCAAGGTGGTGAGCAGATCATCAAAGCAGATGTTTGACTTGTACATTACCAGACTTCTTTGTAAAATAAAAACAACTTGACAATCTATGAACAAAAATAGCTCCCAAAGGGACAGAAGACAAGAAAAATACATTAGGTAAATATTGAGAACACTAAGTGTGATCCAAGCATGCTACACTTTAGAAAGTCAGAAGGAAATGAAGGGTGGCTGGGACCAATGCTTACTTATACCCTTGGAACTCTGAATGAGAGGGGTACAGAGAGGTGAATGGAATCAACAGGCACTACTCTCCAAGAGATTCCAGAAGCTCACAAATGCAGGCACCTTGATTCCACAAGTGGGAAGATGCATACACCAGTTAGAAGAATAAGCTTGTATTTAAAGTAAATAATATATCACACAGATAAAAGTCAGGCTGCCTATTCCATGGTTCCTCAAAACACAGGCAACAAAGGAAATTTAAGCAATGCATTCCCTTTTTTCTTTCAGTTCCTGGCAGTGAAATGCAGGTGTTAAATTAGACAAGATATCCAGTTAAGGCCAAAATACATAGGCCAATTTCATTCTTTTCTGCTATACAGTCAAGATATAATTATCCAAATATGGAACTAAGAGGCAGAAGGCTCATTCTATATAGATTTTCCATCAAACTGATAAAGTGACATTATATGAAAGATGATGACTATTAAATTCTGAAGTGAATACCAGAGAAAAATGACTTGAACAATAATTGGCCAGCCTGATTCTCTTATTATATAAACAGAACATCACAATGAGGCTTTGTACTTTTGGGAACAGGACCCATAACATTATTTCTTTTCTTCTTCTTCCAAGAACTGTGTTTGGTATAACCCTAGATGATGAAACTTAACTATGAGAGAGATGTGTGTTTTTACTCACAAACATTTAAAAATGGAATAATTAGAAAACATATTTTTAGAGAAGAATTACAGAGCTCTCACTAAATAAAAAAGCTGATATAGGGTAGTTTGAAATTAAAGCATTTTAAACATTTCTATTTATAGGCTCTAATCTCCAAATTTTAGTTACTAAACTAAAATTAAACTAACATTAAAATTTAGTTACACAAAGTCATATTAAGGCACAAATAGCACATATAATAACTTCTCAATTGGGAGAGTTAGAATAAAATCCTAATTCTTGATTTCTTAAATAAAAATGCAAGATTATTTTAGCAGTAGAGGCTAGTGGGAAGTGTAGTTTAGGGGTTAATTCTTGGTGATGCTAGTGTATGAATCTTTAACAGCTATGGATCTCTAACGGCTTTCTGACTTGTGCAGTTTTTCCTAGGAACATCAAAACCCAATACATTACTATTCAATAAAGGGGGTGAAGAGAAAAGATGCAAATTACTCTTAAATAGTTTACTTGTGAATTTCATTCTATTGACACATTTATGGCATTAGAATTAGAGAAGGTGATTTATAACAATGGAGTCTTCAGTCAGTGAATGCTTCTACTTAAAAGGAAGAGCATAAGGCTTAAGTAAAATAAAACAGTAATACGACAATTTTAAAAAGTATTTTAACATACAGTGCTTTATATGTAGGTTTAATCATTTCCCTTATAAATGATAAACTGGACTGCTTTAGGGAATGTATTTCCCAGGAAAGAGATACAGATCTATGTACCATGCTATACTGCTCAGGTGAAAACAAGGATTTATATTTCAGTAAATTCCCAGAATGTGACTTAGTATCAGACTCAGGAAGTATGCTTAGGCATGTGCTTTTAAGGCCGATTGAAGCTTTACTTTTAAAAGAAAATTTATGAATGATCTTAGTTAAAGTAGGAAAATTAAATAATACAGAGGCTTTGCTAATTAAGAAGTTTTAAAATGTATTACAGGACAAAAATTGTATAGGTCCTGTTCCTCCTGCACACCCCATTTAAAAAAAAATCAGATTATAAGACCCGATTTTCAGTGAGGCCTCAATATGGCCTCAAATTATATGCACATAACTTTATGAATATATGCACCCGCATTTTTCCAGCACTGCCCCTGCAGACATAGGTGATGAAATTTATCATCTGCAAGTGCAGATGTTAATGATAAATGGGCATGCTCACAAGTGGAAATCAAGTCCTAAGTGAACATTATTTTGGTGAGAAAATTGTTGATAAAACTGGAATGTAGTATAAAGAATTCTTGGAATCAGATAATATCAGCTTGCTAAGCAGATCAAAGAATTCAGCTCGATTTGTCTGTACAGTAAAGAAGTCAATCTTTTCATAACTGTTGCTTTTGCAACTATATATACACATTTCATAGAATAGATCAAATAAAACTTTCTTTGTAACAAACTAGTTACCTACAAAACCTGATGTAGACAGTGCTTATGAAGATTAATTATTAAAATGCACATATGTGAAAGATGTTTATAGATTATTTTTATTTTCTAAAGTTTCTATGCTGCTGAAAATAATGCAATAATTTTTATTAGCATTAGTTTTTAAACTGTACTCCCTCCCCCACCCCCGGCATTCTCGCACACTCGCAATCCTGAGCAGGGCCATGGATCCTCTAAGCTGCACCCTGTGGACAGATTCTTGTGTCTGCACAGAAGCCAAGAGACCCATGATTGTGAATTGAAGTTCCTCATGTTTTCATCCTTTAATTTTATCTGAGGCACTATGTTTCCTCCAAATCCTCTTCTCCCCATATCTTTTTTTTTAATTAGCTAAGCTTGCAGTAAAGTTTTCGTAGCTGCTTGAATGCATTCTTAATACAGTATTGCACTAGCAACTTCTTCCCAGAGAAGGAGTGTGTTAATTTACGTAATACTCTTAGTCCTCATTGGGCCAATGTTCCTCCCAAACCTGGCTCTTTTACATGTTTTAGTAATCAGCCTAGGTGTCATGTAAGCCCATTAACATTTTTAACCATTTATGAACGAACATTTTAAAGAGAGCCCATTACAATATAAGAAGGGAAGCATCCATATTATTCTTTTTTTTACACAATTAAAAAAGACAAAGGGAAAAAGAAAAGCCAGAAGGTAATGCTTAAAAAAATCACCCCAAACCCCAGAGGAGTTCCTAGATTATCTCCAAGTCCCAGCTCTGCAGACTCTCCCATGTACAGAAGACTGCTGCTCACCTTTTTCACACATACAAAGAAACAGAATCAGCTCACTCCCATTCTATACAATTTTGTTTTTCTCCCCATTCAAGATTCTGTATAAATTGCTCTCCTCATATTTAAACCCATTATGGACTTGATTCCACCTATCTCACTAATCTTTTTTCTTTTGGCTCTCTTCCCTGCTTGTCTAGCACTGGCCTCCTCTCTGCCTGTTCACACAATCTCACCACTGTTGGTATGAGAGACTTCTCTGCACCTCCTGACATCTGGAATAGACTTCTTATATGTTTCTGCCTCATCAACTCTCCATCTGTTTTCAACTAATGACAGCTAAAGAGAAATGAGAAAATAAGTTCAAGTTTGAGTTTAGTTAAGGATTCTAGTGAGGAACTGTCAACCTTATGGGTTGCAACCGTGTGTTCTACTAGCCTTGCCTATGGTAACCCTTGACAAAACTTCAACACAGTCGTGATCTGTATGGCTAAATATACATTTTTAGTTAAAATATAATTCTTGAGCCCAAAAAATATTTATGTCCAAGGCAGAAGCATTTGTCTACTATTATATATTATTTGTATTGTAATAGTGTCTCTGGGCTCTAGTCAGAGCTACTCTGTGTTAGTCGCTGTACGAACATGTAACAAAAAGATGGTCCCTACGCCAAAAAGAGCTTACAATTTAAGACTAAGTTGAGAGACAACAGGTAATAGAGAATGGCAAAGGGAGCACTAGGAAACAATTAGACAATACTGGTCAGCATGATAAGTGGCAGTCACAGCATCTCTAATCATTGTGTATGCCATTTGTTTAGACAAAAACACACGGAGTGCAAAAATAAATTGTCAGCAGACTATAAACTTTATTAGCCAATTGCAAGTAAGATACTTAAAGAGGTTAGCTAAAACCATGCCCATGAAGAGATTTAAGTCTGACATACATGCCAGGCAGTAATTGGTCTTGGGAGACAGCAGGGAATTAAAATATTTATCAGGATTGTCTGTTAATGGTAAAAGCTCTAGACTAAGACCACTTTGTACAACTGGACAACTTTTACAACTCAAGAGTGATAGAGCTTATTGTTTTCTGTCTAAATAAAGAAAAAGTTACACCCTGGTGTTACTGCACCACTGGATCTCTTCATTTATCTACAAATATATCTATATCTTCATGGAGGACAGGATAGCTGCCATTTTGCTGGCATGATTTACAGTTGATTTTTATAGTTCAATAGGTACTTCTAAGCTGAACAGTACAAAATAAAACCTTATATCACCCCTTTTGCAGCAACTGGAAATGGTCTCAAAATCCATGGGTGAAAAAAATAATATTTTCTTATATGATGGCTGAGAATCAATCACATAGAGCACAATTAGTTATGGTTCATGTTTCAGCTGAGTACTGCATCACTGTGGATATCTAGCATGTATACAAAATATTCCATGGAGCAAACACACAGCATAGTTTTGAGATTTCTATCATTGAATGTTGCTGTGTAACAGAAGCTAACAAAAAACCTCAAAACATGTAATAAAGTATAACGGAAACTGAAAGTATTCCAAAGTAAATGCCTTTGAAACATGCTTAGAAAATAGATCTAAGTTTAAATGTGTATACTGAATTTATAAAAAACTATGGGTATATCTACACTATGAAATTAGGTCGATTTTATAAAAGTCAATTTTTAGAAATCGATTTTATACAGTCGATTGCGTATGTCCACACTAAGCGCGTTAAGTCGGCAGAGTGCGTCCTCACTACCGTGGCTAGCATGGACTTACGGAGCGGTGCACTGTGGGTTGCTATCCCACAGTTTCTGCAGTCTCCGCCACCCATTGGAATTCTGGGTTAAGCTCCCAATGCCTGATGGGACAAACATTGTTGCGGGTAGTTTTGGGTACATGTTGTCATTCGCCCTCTCTCCGTGAAAGCAACATCAGACGATCGTTTCGCGCCTTTTTTCCGTGCAGATGCCATACCACGGCAAGCGTGCAGCCCTCTCAGCTCAGCTCACTGACACTGCCGCTGTTGTGTCCTGGGTGCTACTATCAGCAGACGGTGCAGTAGGACTGCTAACCATCGTCATACACCGCTTCCGCTGCAACTCTGCTCTGCTGCTCTTGTCTCAATAGCAAATTTCTCCATGTTGTCTGTCATGTGCTCCCAGGTATGTGTGTTCTTCGGGAAATGTGCGCGGTGCTAACCGTCGTCCTCCACCGCAACTCTGCTCTCCTGGTGCCATGAATCCACCTCGCAGGTCCTCTGGTCGTTCTGTATAAATATGTATTCTCGTGGCATCCGTTGTCATCCACCGCTTCTGCTGCAACTCTGCTCTCCTGCAGACACCATACCACAGCAAGTTTGGAGCCCGCTCAGCTCAATGTCACCACTGCTGTTGTGAGCATTGTAAACACCTTGCGCATTATCCTGCAGTATGTGCAGAACCTGCAAAAGCAGGCGAGGAGGCGACGACAGCGCGATCACGATAGCGATGAGGACATGGACACAGACTTCTCTTAAAGCACGGGCCCTGGCAATTTGGACATCCTGGTGGTAATGGGGCAGGTTCCTGCTGTGGAACGCCGATTCTGGGCCCGGGAAACAAGCACAGACTGGTGGGACCGCATAGTGTTGCAGGTCTGGGATGATTCCCAGTGGCTGCGAAACTTTTGCATGCGTAAGGGCACTTTCATAGAACTTTGTGGCTTGCTTTCCCCTGCCCGGAAGCGCAAGAATACCAAGATGAGAGCAGCCCTCACAGTTGAGAAGTGAGTGGCGATAGCCCTCTGGAAGCTTGCAATGCCAGACAGCTACCGGTCAGTCAGGAATCAATTTGGAGTGGCTAAATCTACTGTGGGGGTTGCTGTGATCCAAGTAGCCAACGCAATCACTGCGTTGCTGCTACCAAGGGTAGTGACTCTGGGAAATGTGCGGATCACAGTGGATGGCTTTGCTGCAATGGGGTTCCCTAACTGTGGTGGGGTGATAGACGGAATGCATATCCCTATCTTGGGGCCAGACCACCTTGGCAGCCAGTACGTAAACCGCAAGGGGTACTTTTCAATGGTGCTGCAAGCACTGGTGGATCACAAGGGACGTTTCACCAACATCAACATGGGATGGCCGGGAAAAGTGCATGACGCTCGCATCTTCAGGAACTCTGGTCTGTTTGAACAGCTGCAGACCAGAAAATTACCGTTGGGGATGTTGAAATGCCTATAGTTATCCTTGGGGACCCAGCCTACCCCTTAATGCCATGGCTCATGAAGCCATACACAGGCACCCTGGACAGTAGTAAGAAGCAGTTCAACTATAGGTTGAGCAAGTGCAGAATGGTGGTAGAATGTGCATTTGGACGATTAAAAGCTCACTGGCGCAGTTTACTGACTAGGTTAGACCTCAGCGAAACCAATATTCCCATTGTTATTGCTGCTTGCTGTGTGCTCCACAATATCTGTGCAAGTAAGGGGGAGACGTTTATGGCGGGGTGGGAGGTTGAGGAAAATCACCTGGCGGCCGATTACATGCAGTCAGACACCAGGGCGATTAGAAGAGCACAGCTGGGCACCCTGCGCATCAGAGAAGCTTTGAAAACCAGTTTCATGACTGGCCAGGCTACGGTGTGACAGTTCTCTTTGTTTCTCCTTGATGAAAACCCACCCCCTTGGTTGACTCTACTTCCCTGTAGGCCAAGCAACCTCCCTCCTTCGATCACCACTTTCAGAGGCAATAAAGTCATTATTGTTTCCAAATCATGCATTCTTTATTAATTCATCACATAAATTGTGGGGAAACTCACAAGGTAGCCCGGGAGGCGTGGATGAGGAGGGAAGCACCGGGTGGATGAAGGGAGAAGGGAAGGACAAGGCCACACTACAGTTCAAAACTTATTAAATGCCTGACTTCTGTTGTTTGGGCAATCCTCTGGGGTGGAGTGGCTGGGTGCCCCTAGCCTCTCCCTCTCCCCCACCCCCGCGTTCTTGGGCATCTGGGTGAGGAGGATATGGAACTTGGGGAGGAGGGCAGGCGGTTAGACAGGGGCTGCAGCGGCGGTCTGTGCTCCTGCTGCCTTTCCTGCAGCTCCACCAGACGCCTGAACATGTCAGTTTGCTCCCCCATTAGCCTCAGCATTGCATCCTGCCTCCTCTCAGCGTGCTCCTCCCTCCTCTCATCGCGTTCATTTAACGCTTTCCTGGACTCTACCATTGTTTGCCTCCATGCATTCTGCTGAGCTCTTTCAGTGCGGGAGGACTGCATGAGCTCTGAGAACATGTCATCGCGAGTGTGTTTTTTTCGCCTTCTAATCTGCGCTAGCTTCTGGGACGGAGATGATAGGGGGAGCTTAGAAACATTTGCAACTGCGGGAGGAAAAAAAGGGAGAGTAGTATTTTAGAGAACAAAGGGAAGACTATTTCGCACTGAATCAAGTGATTCACATTACATAGCACATGTGCTTTTGGTACAAGGTTGCATTTTGCCTCTTATATTGAGTGCCTGCTGGTTTGGTGTGAGACATCTCACGTGCTCGGCTAGGCAACAGAATTTGGCTTGCAGGCAGCCATGGTAAGGCAAAGGGTTTCAGCTTCTTCAACCTTCATAACATGTGGGAACGGTTTCAAACAGCAGCGCCCTCCTTTCCCATACCAAGCAAAGCCCGTTGAGTTGGCCATTTAAAAGGAGGGGCTGCAGTTTTAGGGTGAATGTGCAGCACAATCCCCCCCCAATTCTCTGGGATGATCGCTTCACCTCCCCTCAACCCCCCACCGCGTGGCTAGTATCAGGGAAGATCCCTGTCAGCCAAACGTGAACAGCTCAGCATGAGCGGGCCTCCCCCCACCGCGTGGCTAACAGCGGGGATGATTTCTTTTCACCAAAGACAAACAGCCCAGCAGGAACAGGCACCTCTGAATGTCCCCTAAAACAAATTTCCTGTATTTCAACCAGTTGACCATGAATGATATCACTCTCCTGAGGCTAACACAGAGAGATAAAGAACAGATGTTGCTTGAATGCCACCAAAGCCCAGGCCCATTTGCTGCAATGTTTTGTTCTGCAGCGATTCCAAACTACTTGATACTGGCTTTTGTCCTACCATGGAGGACGGAATAAGGCTGCCCTCCCCAGAAACCTTCTGCAAAGGCTTTTAGAGTGCCTCCAGGAGAGCTTCATGGAGATGTCCCTGGAGGATTTCCACTCCATCCCCAGACACATTAACAGACTTTTCCAGTAGCTATACTGGCCGCAAATGCATCCCAAGTTTTTAGGGCAAATTAATCATTAAAAATGCTTGCTTTTAAACCCTGTATTATATTTACAAAGGTACACTCACCAGAGGTGCCTTCTCCAGCTTCATGGTCCGGGAGCCCACATTGGGAGGGTTGGGAGGGTATTGGCTCCAGGGTGATGAACAGTTCCTGGCTGCCGGGGAGAAGGGATTCTCTGCTTGCCTGCTGTGTGCTATCCTCAACCTCCTCCTCCACAAAATTCTCATCCCTGTTGCATGAGACTCCCTCCTTGCAGGTGTCCACGGACAGTGGTGGGGTAGTGGTAGGGCCCCCCCCTAGAATGCCATGCAGCTCATCATAGAAGCGGCATGTATGGGGCTCTGACCTGGAGCGACCGTTTGCATCCTTTGTTTTTTGGTAGGCTTGCCTCAATTCCTTAACTTTCACGTGGCACTACTGTGTGTCCCTGTTGTAACCTCTGTCCATCATGCCCTTGGAGATTTTGGCAAATATACTGGCATTTCATCTTTTGGAATGGAGTTCTGCCTGCACGGATTCTTCTCCCCATACAGTGATCAGATCCAGTACCTCCCGTTCAGTCCATACTGGAGCTCTTTTGTAATTCTGGGACTCCATGGTCACCTGTGCTGATCGGCTCACCACGCTGGCCAAACAGGAAATGAAATTCAAAAGTTCCTGGGGCTTTTCCTGTCTACCTTGCCTGTGCATCTGAGATGAGAGTACTGTCCAGAGCAGTCACAACGGAGCACTCTGGGATAGCTCCCAGAAGCCAATACCGTCGAATTGCGTCCACACTACCCGAAATTCATCCCAGCAAGGTAAATTTTAGCATTAAACCCCTCGCCGGGGAGGAGTACAGAAATCAATTTTAAGAGCCCTTTAAGTCAAGTGCAGGGTTAAATCAACCTAATGCTGCTAAATTCGACCTAAACTCATGGTGTAGACCAGGGCTAAGAAAGAAAATAAGAATAGCTGATCTATGAATATCAATTATTAACAATTCACCCTGCATCCCCATTCAATACATCCTCTTTTACTAGAAAAAATATCTTACTCAACTGCTAGAGTAATACTAACAACGAACTAATACGGATTCTCTACAATTGTATCTTACAATATCCAGAAAGCTAAAAATTTTTAATTATTTTAAGGTGGCCTTATAAAAGTTAAACCATCTTCTTAATACTACAATTTGATTTCTTCCTATGTGCAATTATTTCATGCACAGTAAATTTTTATACTGTCTTCTTTTCAAGAGAAATTAATAATTTCCATGCTCCTTCACTTATAAATAATCCTAAATCGACAGGAACAAGAATAGATTAAAATAGTACATAGCCTATGCCACCATTTCTTTGGAGGGGGGAGGGCTAAGAAGATGGAACAGAAAGAAAGGAAGATTCTTGCTTAAAGGTGCCATTTGCCACTTTGTTGTTACATTTAATTTTGCTAAGAGTTCATTAATGCACGTGGACTGGGTTTCATGCAGTGACATGGGAATGCTGATTTGCCTTAAAGCCCCTGCCAGATCAAGTATGGCTTTCCCTTTTTTCTTCACAAACATGGGGAGATGAAGTTATGAGGTATTATGGAAGCTAAATTCCATGCACTAGAGAGCTATGATATTGACTTAGATAGCTCAGGTATTTGAGATGACTCACGACATTTGTTTCATTATCCAGATGCAAAAATCTGTATGGTATTAAAGATGAAGACAAAACCATTTATATATGTAGGTCACCCAAGTAACAACCAAGTACAACCCAAGTAACAACCACGTAACAACTAAGTAACAACCCAAGTACATTACACAGCCTGAAATTAACTTATAAAAACCCTATCACTACTACATTTCAGGATTGTTAAGTGGAGGTACACTGGGGTAAGTCATGCTAAAGCTTGAGCTATTCCTAAATGAGAAGTTCCAAAGAACCAGATACTAAGGAGTGGAATTTTCAAAAGCACTCAGCCAGAATGTGTTCCCGCTGAAGTCAACAGTAGAACTTCCATTAACTATAATGGGAGCTGAGTTAGGCTACTGATTGCATCTGCAGACCCAACTCACAGTCTGTGTTTTTCTCCAATACATTTTTTAACACTTGTAACCAAGGCCAAAGGTTTAGTTGTGGAACTACCTGTCTAAATTTCAGGATGAGATGAGAAATGCCTTTTGATCTGGGCAAAAACATAATGCAATCTTTTAAGATCTTATTTCTTGTTTTAGTAAATGCAGATATTATGCCTATTAATATTTTTTTCTTTGATATCAGGATACTCAACATAGTATTCCATAAACTTATTAAAAATTGGAAGCTGTGGCAACCTTTCGCCATCCAGAGCCTATGTTCTGAATTGAAATTAGGGTATATACTCCCTTTTTCTTATTAGATAAACTTTGATTATATACAAGCTCGAAGTCTTGCTCATATTGTTGCAATGTCTGAGGCATGGAGATAAGGTAAGTTCTCCCCAATATACCAATTATCTTGAGTATGGTCCTTTCAAATGTATCTGTCGGGCTTTCACATTTTCAATCCTGGCTCCCAATCATTTTTTGGGAGGTGGTGGTTGCATTTAGTAATTTTATAATTACTGGAAGACATGTCCCATAGAATCTAGAGCAGGGGTTGGCAACCTTTCAGAAGTGGTGTGCCGAGTCTTCATTTATTCACTCTAATTTAAGGTTTCGCGTGCCAGTAATACATTTTAACATTTTCAGAAGGTCTCTTTCTATAAGTCTATAATATATAACTAAACTATTGTTGTATGTAAAGTAAATAAGGTTTTTAAAATGTTTAAGAAGCTTAATTTAAAATTAAATTAAAATGCAGAGCCCCCTGGACTGGTGTCCAGGACCCACACAGCGTGAGTGCCACTGAAAATCAGCTCGCGTGCCGTCTTTGGCACGCTTGCCATAGGTTGCCTACCCCTGATCTAGAGCCTTATAGTATGTTGCAGGAAGGGAGCTCAAGAAGTTATCTTCGTAAGGCTATAAGAATTACTTCGACTCCCCAGCTACTTTTGGTGATCCAGTGCATTTTAGTGAATTTTAAACTAAAGTAAGTTAGACTCCAACCTTGCAAACACGTATGCGCATACTTTACTTCATGTGAGAGTACTGATTTGAATGGGACTATTACTCATGTATATAAAGTTAAACTTATACATATGTATGTGCATCTTCAGGGTCTACATTTTTACTGGTTAAGATATTTCTTGAAGGAGGAAGTACAGAATCTTCATTACTAGAAATATTGATAAAATAAAAATTCTACAAATCCAAAAAGACTGTCTGCATCAATGCTCCTGTATCAATATTTATTAGAAAACAAGAACCCTCAGCAGAGGAAAAGAAAGCAATACTTCAAATGTAAGTAATACTAGAGTTATAAATGAGCAAGATGACATTGTAAAGAGGCTGACTTTCATCCACAGTGAAAAGCCGTCCTTCTACATTAAATGCTTAAGTTGTTAGCTTTCATAAGCTAGTCACATATAAAAAAAGGTAAGAACGTCGGACTAGATTAGACCTCAGCTTTACGGTGAGTTCCAGATGTACAATGCCCTAAGAATAATTTGGTGACTAAGGGGAGGAAAAACAAGCTAATAAGTAGAAGAATGTTGGTTTTAAATGTCTCTTAGAAGGTGTGCCTCCCACCCCCAGGCGATAAAGAATACTAAGTTCTAGAAGCAAAGAATATAGACAAATAAAACAGAAAATGTTTTATACATATCAAGCTGAAGGAAGTTCACTGTACTGAGCATATACTGTTATCCTTTACTGGGTCTGATGTATCTTTAGCATGGTTTCCCAAATAAAATAAACAGGAATTAAAAACAATAAGCTCTGACATAGCTAGCTAAAATAGAGACTTCTAAATACCATTATTGTGCTTTTTTTTTTTTTTTTTTTTTTAAGTGACACTATGGGCCCTGACCATCCTTCTACTGAAGTCAGCAAGACCTGGCCCTAAAAATATGTTGCTTTCATCAGTACTGCAGTTATTTTCAGATTTAGAGGAAATCCAAAAATTGACATTCGTTTGGTGTACAGGTTTCCATACTGTGGCATTTTGGAACTGCTTCTCAAAATTAGCTATTTTTACACTCAAAATGAACTAAAACATTTCAAGACCTACCCAAACTCAGCTGTTAGGGAAAATATTTGGTTTCCTAATACAAAATTTGTGTTCTCTAAAGCTAGGAAAGAAACTAGTTTATCCAAGCTTGAAGACAGAATTCCATACAACTTTGTTCACTGAGAAATACACAAGATCTTAAAGCTTGTTGTGCATTTACTGCAGTTTAAAATCATAGAATCATAGAACTGAAAGGGACCTGGAGAGGTCATCTAGTCCAGTCCCCTGCACTCAAGGCAGGACTAAGTATTATCTAGACCATCCCTGACAGGTGTTTGTACAACCTGCTCTTAAAAATCCCCAATGATGGAAAATGAAACAAAGGAAAGTTCTCTCTCTCTCACCTATTTTTCTATTTTTTAAATGAGAATAATAATATAATATGGAGCATAAAAGGAGCAAGCATTTAAAAACTGTGGTTGCCTAGTACTATGCACTAACAGACTCTCTAATTCTGACCAATTCATAATGAAACACTCTACTAGCAACTCCTTCAACTTTACATCAATTCTACGATTGCCAATTTTGGTTGGACGTATTTCTGGAGGTTTCATCACATGACATTATTGTTAATTAAAGATTAATATTTATTTCCTGGAGACTTCAGGACAATCCTGGAGGGTTAACAACCCTAATCTATTCACATAAACCAATGGATATCTTTTAACCTACAAAAGTGTATGCATGATCCTTGTTTTTAATATCTGCGCAATATTTTAAAAGTCCAGAACCTAAAATTAATCTATATAATCCATAGGAAGTTGTCTGCCCAATTTTTAAAAGCACTGAGTACCCAACTCCTCCCAAGGACCTCGTCTGATTTCATAAAATCATAGAAATGTAGGCCCGCAAGGAACCTCGGTAGGTCATCTAGTTCAGTTCTCTGCACTGGGCCAGGACAATAGCAGCTATTAAGAATCCAGCACTTTGGAAAAACCAGGCAGGTGCCTAGCTGTGGACGTAGGAGTCTAACTTTAGACTTTTATATTTTTAAAGCTATATTTTAAAGCTCTTCACATGGATGATAATAAATACCTAAATACAGGTGAAATATTACTGAAACAATTCATTGAATAGGAATATAATATGCTATGTCACAATTCAACTTTATAAAGAATAGTACACAAAAGTATTCTGCTTCAACTATGTAGTACATGAAAGGGAAACAAAATTCACATTTTACTTCATGACAGAAAGTTTACTGCACTTCTAAATGAATAACAATCTTCAAAAATACACTTCTCATGGTTTATATCACGCGCACATTTTATACTTGAAGGTTAGAACAATTATTGTTTGGGCTGAAAAGACAGTACAAAACAGAGCGCTTAAGATTACTGAAACAAACAAACAAAAAAATTACAGCCAAATATATCAGATATTTGAAATCACCTTTCTTGGATCATAATTCAAAGACAACGACAACTACCGTTATGGTCAAAAAAGAGATAAATCCCAAATATGAAACATTCTTGTAAAGCAAGACAACTACGAAAAACAAACATAAAAATGGAAAGACTTACATAAATGAGTATGTTGAAACAAATATTTTGTGATGTGAGGTATGGTAGAGTTGGAGTGCTACAGTATATTTCCATATATTCAAAGTCATTTCAAATCACCTACTTTAAAGTTTGAAATCAGCAGATCATTGGCTGTTTGCTGTCTTTCATCATATGACCTCTTTGTTGAGATAAGATACATTCAAATAAGCAAAAAAATTAACCGGATGATCAGATATGAATAACCATATCTGCCAATTATGAAGGCAAATTTTACGTAAAAATGCAAGCCTACAACTTAGTATTCATAATAAATACATTTTCAAGCATTTAACATTATCAATATTTTAAAAAGAATTTAAATAATAAATGCAACTATTTTATACAGAACTGTACCATTTATTATACACACAAGTTCATCAGTTCCCTTTGTTTACAAAGGCTGGTTACAGATAATCATATGGAATGTTACAGTACCATCTTGCATAAAATTTTAGTACAATTTTGTACTTGAAAAAATGGTGCAAAACACCAGCCTAATCAATCTGACTGAATTGAAATACTTTTTTTTAATTACATCATTAATACATACACCACAAGCTATACATAAGCCCACTTTTCAATCACCACTTCAATATATTGTAGCAAGTACATTAGGTTGCAACTGATTCCATCTAGTCAGTTTAATTTATTAAAGGCTTGCACTGCTACTCACTCTGGAACCTTTGAGCTGTAAGCTTGTATGCATGAATTACAAAGCTCTTGTTAGTACAATTGTAAGGTCAACGCTCGTTGCCAAGTACTAGTATCAAGAGATTTCCTCAGAGAAGTCTCAGGAACAAACATTCTTTTTTGGGATACTTTTTTTCTTTCAAAAATAAAAAAGTTTTATCTTTTCAAGACTCTCCATTCTGTACCTTGGGTGCTGGTGGATGCATAAAGTCCTTAAAGGGAACTAGTGCCTCCTTGAGAGCAGAACAGACTTCCGAGGATGAGCAAGTGATACATTCAACTAAAGTTGGGTACAACGCAATAACTTGTGCCCATGTGTTTGCATCAACTGTAACAGAAAAGTACAAAATGAAATAATGTAATATTGTTCATCATTTTTACAGTAGAAAGGCATTTTTAATTAATATATAAAGAAAAACACTAAGAAAGCTATGGGACACCAGATTTTTACCTCAATATCTCATTGAGCCCCAAATGGTATTTTTTTTTATTACGACATAAGGGGTGAAGATGTATATTCAGCACAGAAAGACATTGTTAGAAACCAAAAGTCAAAAAAAAAGAAAAAGACAGTTACCTTTTCCGTAACTGGTGTTCTTCAAGATGTGTTGCTCATGTCTATTCCACAGTAGGTGTGCGTGCTTGCCACGTGCACCGGTGCCAGAAGTTTTTTCCCTAGCAGTACCTGTAGAGGAGCGCCCTAGTGACCCCTGGAGTGGCGCCTCATGGCGTGGTATAAGGGGCACTGCGCGCTCCCCCCACCCTCAGTTCCCTCTTGCCAGACAACTTCGACAAAAGGGAAGGAGGGCGGGATGTGGAATAGACACGAGCAACACATCTCGAAGAACACCAGTTATGGAAAAGGTAACTGTCTTTTCTTCTTCGAGTGATTGCTCATGTGTATTCCACAATAGGTGATTCCAAGCTATATCTGTTGGAGGTGGGAAGGAGTTCACAAACTCTCGGGACGGAGAACGGCCCTGCCGAACCTGGCGTCCTCCCTGGTCTGAGAGACAATCGCATAATGCGAGGTGAACGTGTGAACTGAAGACCACGTGGCAGCCCTACAAACATCCTGAATGGGGACAAGGGCCAAAAAGGCAGCCGACGAGGCCTGCGCCCTAGTCGAGTGCGCCTTCACAATTGGTGGCAGAGGGATTCCCGCCAGGTCATAACAGGTACAGATGCACGAGGTGATCCAGTTGGAGAGCCGCTGAGTGGAGATCGGCTGACCTTTCATGCGCTCAGCCGAGGCGATGAACAGTTGTGAGGATTTTCTGAACGGCTTAGTCCACTCCAAGTAAAAAGCCAGAGCCCGTTGCACATCCAGTGTGTGGAGGCGGCGCTCCTCACTGGATGCATGAGGCTTGGGGCAGAGGACCGGCAGAAAAATGTCCCAACCCATGTGATAGGCAGAGACCACCTTCGGGAGGAACGAAGGGTGGGGGCAGAGCTGGACCTTATCTTTATGAAACACCGTGTACGGGGACTCGGTCAGGGCCCTGAGTTCCGAGACCTGCCTAGCCGACGTGATCGCAACCAGGAAGGACACCTTCCATGAGAGGTGTCACCTGGAGCACATGGCTAGCGGCTCAAACGGGGGCCCCATGAGACGGGCCAACACCAGGTTTAGGTCCCACTGCGGGCTTAACATATGGGAAGAGACGATTCAACCCCTTAAGGAATCGGCCAGTCATAGCATGGGAGAATACCATGTGGCCCTGCACCGGCGGATGAAAGGCCGATATGGCTGCCAGGTGCACCTTGACTGATGAGGGCGCCAGGCCCTGGGCTCTAAGATGAAGGGGGTAGTCCAGAATAAGTTGGATTGGGGTGGCCACCGGGGAAACTCCCCGCTCGTCTGCCCATCTGGAAAACCGAGACCACTTTGCCAAGTAGGCTCGGCGCGTGGAGGGCCGCCTGCTTTCTAGGAGGATGCGCTGAACCCCTTCCGAGCACGTCCTTTCCTCCCTACCTAACCATTGAGCAGCCATGCCGTGAGGTGGAGTGCTGCTAGGTTGGGGTGGAGGAGGTGGCCCGGGTCCTGGGAGAGCAGGTCCGGGCAGGATGACAACGGCCATGATGGGGCGACCGCCAGGCCCGTGAGGGTCCCGTACCAGTGCTGCCTGGGGCCATCAGAAGGACCCGGGCCTTGTCTGTCTTTATCTTTTCCAGGACCTTGCCGATCAGTGGGAATGGGGGAAAGGCATAGAGAAACTGGCTTGACCAGGACAGGAGGAAGACATCAGAGATAGCGCCCCCTCCCCCCGGAGCAGAACCGGGGACAGCGACCGTTCTGCCGAGTCGCGAACAGTCCACCTGGGGAGTTCCCCACACTTGGAAAAGTCTGTGCACCACCTCTGGGTGGAGAGACCACTCATGCTGAGAAGAGAAGTCCCTGCTCAAGCAATCCGCCCGCACGTTCCGGGCGCCCGGCAGATGGAAGGTCTGTAGGCAGATGTCTGCTGATGTAGAACATCAAGGCCGTGTTGTCCGTGAGGACCCTGACCACCCAGCCCTCCAGGTGCGAGCGGAAGGCCATGCACGCCAGCCGTACCGCCCTGACCTCCTTGACATTTATGTGGAGGGTCAGATCCTGATCCGACCACAGACCTTGGATCTGAACGTTCCTCACATGGGCCTCATCCTGAGTCTGGCGTGACGGACCACATACGTGCACACCGACATGTGACCCAAGAGCTGGAGGCACGCTCTGGCTGTTGTCACCGGAAACCTTGTGACCGTGTCGATGAGCCCCTTCAGGGTCTCGAACCTCTCCAGTGGGAGGGAGGCTCTGGCCGACAAGGCGTCCAGGACCGCCCGGATAAACTCTATGCATTGTACTAACGTGGACTTGGTGTTGTTTACCAACAGGCCCGAAGTGGTGCACGTGGACAGAAGGAGCGCCATGTGATCCCACACCTGCGACTGGGAGCTGCCCTTGACCAACCAGTTGTCCAGATAGGGGAAGATCTGGACCCCCCGGCGCCTGAGGTAGGCCGCCACCACTGACATACATTTCATGAATACCCTGGGGGCAGTGGACAGGCCAAACGGGAGGACTGTAAATTGGCAGTGTTTCTGCCTCACCGTGAAACGGAGGAAGTGTCTGTGCCCCTCGAATATATGAATGTGGAAGTACGCGTCCTGCAGATTGAGGATGGCGTACCAGTCCCCGAGATCGAGGGTGGCGTACCAGTCCCCGAGATCCAGGGAGGGGATGATAGAGGCCAGGGAGACCATGCGGAACTTGAGCTTCACCATGTACCAGTTAAGGCCTTGCAGGTCCAAGATGGGCCTGAGCCCCCCTTTGGCCTTCGGGATAAAGAAATAATGGGAGTGGTACCCCTTGCCTTTGAACTCCCCCGGTACCACTTCCACCGCTCCTAGGCCCAGGAGACGCCACACCTCCTGCTCGAGCAGAGCCTCATGCGAGGGGTCCCCCAGGAGGGATGGGGGCGGGGGATAGTTGGGCGGGGAGGAAATAAACTGGAGGGTGTAGCCCCGGGAGATGGTGTTGAGGACCCATCGGTCCGAGGTCAGCCGCGACCACTCCGGTAGGAAAGCACACAACCGAATGGAGAAGGGAAGCTATATTGAGGGTGGATCCCTGATGAGAACTGGCAGGGCGCCCCCGAGCGTCCCGTCAAAACCGCCTTTTCCTCACTTGCTTGCCCTTGGAGGACCCGGGCTGGGGGGCAGGCCGAGACTGCCTCTGTGGGTGCCTCTTATAACCGGTCTTGTATTTTGACTGGGTGGCCTGGGTGGGAGTCTGCTGCAGCTTGAACTTAGGTTTAGCTGGAGCCGAAACATAGAGACCAGGGGCTGGAGAGTCATGTGGGAATCTTTCAGGCCATGCAGCTTTGTATCCGTTTGTTCCGCAAACAGAGCTTTGCCATCAAATGGGTGGTCCTGCAGGGAGGTCTGCGCCTCGTTGGACAGCCCAGAGAACAGGAGTCATGACGCCCTTCTCATGGACACCACGGAGGCCCTGGACCGCGCACAGCCTTGTCCGCTGCATCCAAAGCTGCCTGCAGGGTTGCCCTGGCAGCCGCTGTGCCCTCCTCCACCAGCGCTTTGAACTCCTTCCTATTGAGCTCCTGGAGGAAGTCCTCGAACTTGGGCAGGGAGCCCCACAGATTGAACTCATACAGGCCCAGAAGAGCCTGGTGGTTCACCACCTGTAACTGGAAGCTCGAGGACGAATACATTTTTCTTCCAAATGAGTCCAGCCTCCTCGAATTTTTATTTTTTGGGGTAGGGGCTGGTTGGCCCTGCCGTTCCCTGTAGTTGACCGACTCGACCACCAGGGAGTTAGGAGCAGGATGGGTGTATAAGTATTCATGCCCCTTGGCGGGTACAAAATACTTGCATTCCGCTCTCTTAGAGATGGGAGCCATTGAGGCTGGGGTTTGCCACAGGGCATTTGAAATTTTCGCCACCCCTTCATGGAGAGGCAAGGCCACCCTGCCCTGTGCCGAGGAGGACAGTATATTAAATAGGGAGTCCGAGGGCTCCTCCATCTCCTCTGCTTGGAGGTGGAGGCTTGATGCCACACTTTTTAAGAGCTCTTGATGGGCCCGAAAGTCCTCCTGAGGGATGGAGGGAAGAGGGGCCGTAATCGCCTCATCTGGGGAGGGTGGAGGTGGCTGGCGTGGTACTGTGTGTGTCCACTGGCACCGGAGGCTCCACCACCTGGTTGGTCTCCGGGCACAGTGCCGAGGATGTACGTCCCACCGACTTCTTCCTTGGAGATCTGGAAAGGGAGGCCGATGGTCCTTCTGAGGCTCCGGCCACCGAGCGAGCCTACCACTGGGCAGACTGATCGGCCTGGCCCATCAATGGACGACTACGAAGAGAGGCTGGGCTGACATACGACCTGCCGCTGTCCCTGGATCAGGAGGAGCGGCGACGCTAGGAGCAATGCCAACCACAGGACCGCGATCCCACCATGGAGGACTGGTACCGTCAGTAACAGCGGCTCCGCGATCGGCTCCGGTGAGCGGATTCGCGATGGCGAGACGCTGGCGATCAATGCCCGGGGCTGCGGAGGTGGTGCCGTGGCAGGGTCCTGGAGCGGGACGACGAACGGGAACGACGTCAACGTTCGTGCCACGACCGACTGCTATGGCCTTCTGAGATGAGGATCTTTGGCGTCGTCTGCCTCGGTCCCATTGGTGTTCACTCCTCGAGGCGGAGCAGTGCCGAGAGTCTCAGTCAGACGGAACCCAACCAGATGGCCTGGTGGGCGTCGAGGGCGATCCACGTGGACTTTGCCCTGAATGGATGCTGGGTGGTGAACAGCGTTAGGAACATTCCCTCGACCGAGACCGGTACTGAGCCAGAGGCGACTGCGGAGATCCCAGCGGCGGCTTGCCTCTGGAGTGCGGGGCCGACATTGGCGGTGCTCCTGGTACTGGCATGGACATAACATCCCAGGCTGCCTGCAGGGCCTCCAGGGGGCAGGGCATCTGGACATCTGGGGAGGCCTGCTCCGAATGGGCCAGGCTACTCCATTTGACTTGAGTCGGAGGCTTAGAGGCCGGTGGGGATCGAGGACTGCCCAACATGGGTTTAGCCTCTGTCCTGGGTTTACTCCAGTGCCGCAGCGAAGAAGGCCTCTTCCTAGCCTTCTTGGCGTGCCCCATGGACGGGGAGCGGTGCCGACTAATCGATGGTTCCGAAGGGTTGCCGCGCACTGACACTGCGGTGCCCGATGCCAACTCCATCAGAATAACCCGGAGCCTGATGTCCCTTTCTCTCTTGGTCTGAGGCTTAAACTACTTGCAAATCTTGCAGAGATCGCTGAGATGGGTTTCCCCCAAACAGCATAAACAGTCCGCGTGCGGATCACTCACTGACACAGATGGCCTACATGTCGCACGACTTAAAACCTGAGGCATGGGGCATGCCCCGGCCCAGGCGCTCTAGCTAAACTAAACTAACTAAACTAACTAACTACAGGTACCATACACTGAACGAACAAGCAGTTTTGGGGACGAGCTACAGCAAAGCTGGAGCAGAGCAGTTCGAAAGCACCTTCACTGGCGGCAAGAAGGAACTGAGGGTGGGGGGAGTGCGCAGCGCCCCTTATACCGCGTCATGAAGGCGCCACTCCAGGGGTCGCTAGGGCGCTCCCCTACGGGTACTGCTAGGGGAAAAACTTCCGGCACCAGTGCATGTGGAGAGCATGCACACCTATTGTGGAATACACATGAGCAATCACTTGAAGAATTTGTATTACAAAGCATCCTAGAACCCTAAACTATTGGGATGCTCATCCTCAAAATAGGGAAGTGGTATGTGGGCCTCATGCCAGTGAATCTCATAATAAGTGAACAGAAAAGCCTTTATAAAAATACACTGCTTCAAATTCCAAATCACAAACAGAATGTATATCTAGTTTTAAAGTGTACAGACATTTTAAATCAATATAATAAGTCAGTTTCTCCTTTGATTACCTCACAAGAACTGAATTGTGTGTGTACCCCTGCAACATCTGACACCAAAATGACCCATCTCTCCAGCCCCAATCCTGGGGGCAGGTGCAGGGAGAGAGGCAAACTTTGCCTCAGCCACCCAGAGCAAGAAAAATCTTTGGCACAGCTCGGGTCTATTCTACATAGGATGTCATTAATGATATGCTAAAACAGTGGTTTTCAACCTTTTTTCATTGGCAAACCCCTAAAAATTTACAAATGGAGGTGTGGACCCCTCTGGAAATTCAACAAATGGCCCCTTCCCCGTCGAGCCAACGTGATGGCTACCTGAAATGCTGTTTTCATCAACAAATGGAGGAGTGAGCAGGTAGCCATCGGTTCAAATGGAGATCTCATAAGACATTTAAGAACCAGATTGACGTCCCAAACCAGAATAGGACGTTTGACTGGCAAAAAGATTTCCAAGCCCCCTGAAGAACATTGTTTAGGCTGCGTGTCTGTCATGGAGATCACAGAAGTCACCGATTCCGTGACTTTCTGTGACCTCCATGACTTCTGCAGCGACCGATGCAGCTGGCTCCGGGGCTGCCCAAGCAGATCAGGCAGCTTGTGGGCCAGCCGAACCGGCCGCTGCTGGGGAAGTTTGGGTGAGAGAAGGGGCTCAGGGTGCAGGGTGGTGCTTACCTGGAGGGGCACTCCCCTGAAGCGGTCGGCAGGTCCCTGCAGCTCCTAGGCAGACGGGTCAGGGGGCTCTGCACGCTGCCCCCACCCACAGGAGCTGCCCCTGCAGCTTTCATTGGCTGCGGTTCCTGGCCAATGGGAGCTGCAGAGCCAGAGTGGGTGGGGGCAGTGCGCGGAACCGATCTGGCCTTCCTTCCCCCCAGGTAGGCAGCCTGCAAGCCCCGCCAACCCTCCTCCTCCCAGCACCAGCGGGGGTCCCCGGCCCTGCGCCGCCACCTGGCCCCTCCTCCCCTAGCACCAGCAGGGGTCCCTGGCCCCGCGCTGCCACCCGCCCCCCCCCCAAAAAACACCAGCTGGGGTCCCGTGTCCCGCGCTGCTGCCCTCCACACCCCCAGAGCACCCGCAGCCCCCCGGCCAAGTTTTAGTCAGGGGGTACATAGTACAAGTGATGGACAGGTCACGGGCTGTGAATTTTTGTTTACTGCCTGTGACCTGTCCACTACTTTTACTAAAAATACCCGTGATTAAAATGTAGCCTTACTCATCGTCAGTGGGTGGGCGAATATGGAATAACCTTCTGTTGGAGAATCGAAATCTGTGATGGCTGCCAGGAGTTCTGTTAGACTCTAACAGAACACAATGACAGCTCTGAGTTTTTTAGTTCTAGAATGTAGTCCAGTATGTGACAGCAATGAGGTTTTGGAGTATGTTTTGAGGTCACACCAACAGGCAAATCTTGTCCATTTTTTTAAGTGTGGCACATAGATGGTTTTCTGCTGTGCAGCGGCAACCTGACAGGGGTACCGTGAG
Organism: Terrapene triunguis; assembly: GCF_002925995.2. Classification (NCBI taxonomy): domain Eukaryota; kingdom Metazoa; phylum Chordata; order Testudines; family Emydidae; genus Terrapene; species Terrapene triunguis. Next base: position 54,955,244 of record NW_020664419.1, on the reverse strand, counting down.
CCGAGAAATTGAAAAAACTGCAGGAACACACACACTCAACCAGGGGGCGCTCCCGAGACATAGGTGCCACACCATTATAGGTTGTTTTTAAGCCCATTAATCATCAACCAGCTGTGCTTTGAGCAGGAAAACCCTCAAGATTGGGGTGAAGGATCTTTCTGTGTTCCTTGGAGAGGAAATGAGAAGCAATCAGGAGAGTGATCAGTGAGTGAACAGCCAGCTGTATCACATAAGGAAACTATGTTTGTCAGGGTCAGGTCAGGACTGTTAGAGTAGCTCTGGGTTTGTCCTTTTTTATTTTGAGTAGGACTTTAGATGTTAGAGGTGTCAGGGGAGAATGAGCACAGTAGACTCCACAACCACCGAAGATGAAAAGCTCCCCCAAGGATTGATGACCCAGCCCGCCTCTGGAGCAGAACTGGGCGCATTTCTTATTTTATCGCTGTGGCAAACAGGTCTATTTGAGGGGTGCCACATTGTTGGATTACGTGGTAAGTATGATGGGATCTCTCTCTCACTTGTGGTTTTAAGAGAATTGCCTGCTCAGTGTGTGTGCAGTCACATTCTGAACTCCTGGGAAGTATGCTGCTGTGATGACTATCTGATTCCATATGCACCAACTGCAAAATCTGACAGATGGAGGGGGATTTTACCTCCCCATGCTAGTTGATACAGAACATGAATGACACGTTGTCTATCATGAGCTTTATGTGTTTGCCTCGGATTAGCGATAGAAACTGGAGCCAGGCGTATCTAACTGCCCTGAGTTCCAGGAGGTTGATGTGCAGAGTGGTTTCCTAAGGCATCCACCCGCCCTAGGCCATGTGGATGTCTAGATGCGCTCTCCACTCCAACAGGGATGCATCTGTCATTATAACAACTGCTGGGGAAGGGCAGGTGAAAGAGACTCCTGCACAAACATTATGAGGGTATTTCTACCACTTGAGAGATTCCTTTATGAAGGTGGGTATGGAAAGTAGCGTAGTTAGACTGTCTGTTCAGTGCATAAACAGTCTTGAACCACCCTTGAAGGCATCACATTCGTAGTTTTGTGTGGTCTATAACTAAAGTACCAGCTGCCATATGCCCCAGCAGCTGATGACAGCTCTTGACGGGGGTTTGAATGCTAATCTGGATTGTGTTAACTATGTTGGATAGGGCCACGAATATGTGCATTGGAAAGCAGGCTCTTGCCACTACTGGACCAAGATTAGCTCCTATGAATTCTAACTTTTGAAAAGGGGTCAAGGTGAATTTTTGAATGTTGAAATGCAGGCCCAATCTGAGAAAGAGGTCTATGTCTTTGCAAGTTGTCTGAAGTTAGGCCCAGGGAGTGACCTTTCAGAAGCTAATTATCTAGATAAGGGAACATCAGAATTCCTTTTCTGTGGAAGTGTGCCACTACTACTGATGTGACATTTGAAAAGACCCTTGGGGTAGCTGATAAGCCAAAAAGGAGCACCATGTACTAAAAATGGTCCTGACTGAGAATAAAACATGGAAATCTTTTGTGGGATGAGTGGATTGTTACAAGGAAATATGCATCCTGAAGGTTGAGGGCTAAGAGCCAATCCTCTTGGTCCAGTGCCAGAATAATTGTTGAAAATGTTGCTATTTTCAATTTTTGTGCCTTCACAAATGTGTTGAGTAGCCTTAAATTTAGGGTGGGTCTCCACCCTTTTTTTTTTTTTTTTTTTTGAACCAAGAAATACTTGGAATAAAACCCTTTCCCTATGTGATGCATGGGAATTGAATCTATAGCACCCAAGAGTAAAAGAGAGTCTATTTCCTGTCATAACAGGCTCTCGTGAGAGAGGTCCCTGAAGAGGGAAAGGAAAGGGGACTTGGAAGGCAGAAGAGAAATGAAGTGAATGATCTCCAAAACCCACTCATCCGTAGTGGTAGATTCCCAAGTAATAGACAGAAAGTGTAAACACTTTCGGTAGGCTTGGGAATCTATCACTTGGTGGTTGCCGAAGGGAGGAAGGAAGGAGAAACATTGCAGTTGGTATGAAAAGGGGACAGCAGCTCAGGACCTCAACCACCCTGTCAAAATTGGTGCTATGAGGTGGAAGATTTGTGAGGTGGAAGATTGGGAAGTGGGTGATTTTCTCCTCTGGAACCTTTGTCTCTTGCACTGAAGTTCATGTGGCCTCTGGGAATTGAATGGGGCAGGATCTCTGTGCTGTCTGGGACCTACTAAACTCTCTCTTTTGGGTACATGTATAGATCCCCAGAGAAAATGTAAAGCGGCCTTTGGAGTCCTTTAATGTGTGCACTCATCCTGTGCTGTCAGTGAACAGTTTAGTATCAAAAAAAAGGAAAGTCTTCGACCATATTCTGGACCTCCTTTAGAAATCCTGAGAGCTGAAACCAGGAGGTCCTCTTCAAAACTACTGCCATAGAAATAGACTGAACAGCAGTATCAGCAGTATCAAGAGAGGCCTGCAGAGATGGTATGGCGAGCAGTTGGCCTTCTGCAATAATCGCCTGAAATTGCTCTGTGTTCTGCTGGTAGATATTCAATAAAGGAGTTCAGCCTGGTATAATTTGTATGGTTGTACTTCGCCATTAATGTCTGGTAGTTGGTGATTCTGAATTGTAAAGTAGCTGACGAATATTATTTTCTAAAACATGTTGAAGCACTCTCCCACCTTGCCGTGTCCTAGAGCTCAGTGTCCAGCCCAAGCCCGAACGTCTACACCGCAATTAAACAATCCCTTAGCCCAAGTCAGCTGGCCTGGGCCAGCTACGGGTTTTTAATTGCAATGTAGACATACCCTTAGTGGCCAAGGAGTGAAGAAGGCATCTCCTAATGAGTTATGGTGGCATCCCTCCCCTCCAGCAAAATTGTGGGAATTTCTTGTTGTATGGCATCAGGAAGAGGTTTATCCCTGGACAGCCCTAAGTGAGCACTACCTGTAGGATAGGATACCTCAGCTCCCATTTGTAGTCCTCTCAGAAATGTCTGTTCAGTGTTTCTTCTATGATGCTTTGCAAACCTGATAGAAATGCCACTGAGACGTTGATTTGGTGGGTTATGCACCAGTTCCAAATTTCATTGTTTCTGTGCACAAGGATTGGGATTGTGCTCCCCCTCAGCAGTTTACATAATATATGGTAGCTCTGTTGTCCATCATGTCTCTTCTGAGTGACCCTTGATTTGGGGTAAAAAATGACTGCACTTATATTGAACTGCTCTGAGCTCAAATAGATTGATGTGAAGAGCAGACTCCTAATGGGTCCACCTGCTTTGTGACATGAGATCACCAGCCTAACAGAGAGGCATCTGTGATGATTGTCCTTGTGGGGGGTGAATACAAGCATACCTTGCAGGGATCCTTCTACTCACAGAGAGTTGAGAACTCAGAGATAGACACCCTCTTGGACAAGCTGTGCTTGAGCTAGGCTTGAAGGCATTGGGAATGCAGTCTGGCATGAGGTCTTACAAATGTACAGGCTGCATATGGCCCACAAGCTGCAGATAGGCCCTTGCTGTAATTTGTGTGTGGGGATTTAATAAACATTACATTAAAACGTTTAAATAAAATAAAAAAACAGACAAGCAAGCTAGCTAATTTGAAGTTAACTGACACCGCAAAACTCTGTCTCTAGCACAGGCAGCTGAGGAAAAAACTGGAGCGGCAGCAGGTTTCAGACTGGAGCACAAGGACGTATTAGGCGCAGGGGTGGACACTGCTACCAAACACTCGCACACCCATAGGGACAACTACTCTAAGAACCACCTATTTATCAGGGATGGGGTAGATACACAAAGATGACTAACCTGCCTCACAAAGGAAGAGCTGACAGACAATGAAGTTATGTTGTGGCTCTGTGCGCAAGTTAACCATCTACTATATAAAGATGAAGCATTTTCAGGTTAGTAGGTCTCCAGGGTTTAATGTAACTTGAAGTCTTTAGATCACGATCTGGAGACTTCAACAGCAGAGTTAAGGGAAAGTGGGGGGGTCAGCTTTTGTGGCCTGCATCATGCGGGAGGTCAGACTAGATGACCATATTGGTCCCTTCTGACCTTAAAGTCTATGAGTCTATGAGTAATGCATGCTATCCTTTAGGATCATAAACTGGATAGAAAATCTCAGATACAGTGGGTTCCGCTTATTAACAAACTCTTGGTTTCCAGCAAAAGTTTCCATTATTCAGAAGTTGCCAACAAGTGGAAGGCAGGTTTGTGGGGCTGTGGCCAAGAAAGGAAGTGCTGGGACATGCGGGTGCAACCTGGAGAGCGCATGGAGAGATACCACGTAGCTCCGTGTGTCCCCGTTACCACCATTCCCTGTGGAAAGCCCCAGCATCGGGGATGCAGCCCCCAATCCTGCTGCTAATCTGCCCACAACCTCCCCTCCCGGCCCACAGTGCTGAGACTTTGGCAGGAGATACAGGCACCCCAGTCCGTTACCTCCTTTGCTGGCAGCAGGTCTCTGGGTGCAATCGGGTTTGTGGGGCTGCAGCCAGGGAAGGTACGTCCCAGTGCTTCCTTCCCTTGTGGAAGTCCCACAAACCTGCCTGTGGCTGGGACCTTTCTTCCAAAAAAAGTTCTCAGTAGTGTCATGCAGTTGCCACTATTTGAACCCCATTAAGTCAATGTGATGGGACTGGTTCCTGGCAAAATTTTGCTATTAACTGGGGAAGTTGTTAATATCAGGATTGCTATTAAGTGGAATCTACCATATTTTGCTCTTGTTTTGCCCGTTATTTCAGAGACAGTAATGCACTGCAGGAAATTTATGTATAATTTTATAGACTTCCAGAGTTGGCAAAAAGAAGCAGCTTTTTAGCAGTCTCCATTCTATTCTTATTGAAAGCTTTCTTAGTTTTGTATTTTTCTCTTCTGTTTGTGCTAAAAAAAAATGTAGAGAAGTTTTTAAGGGTTTTCCAAGCAGCACTTTAAGAAACATGGTCATGCCTGAAAAAAATGTGAGCCTCCTTGAAAAGTGACAGTTAAAAATGTGCTTCTGATTGCGGTAGGAGAGGAAAATAAAAACAATTAGCCATCCAAAGTGATAGCTGCAGCAGTCTTTGAAGCTTTTCAGTAACCAGGCCTCTTGTCAATTTCAGAACCCTTCTTGAATGCAAGAACAGAGATAGCAGAGGGCATGAAAGGACAGCACAACACATATCCGTGATAGTACTTATCATCCAGTTCAACAGCTGGGAGTTTTAAACGATATGCCTTGTTTAGTTTGCTGTCTATTTTTATCTCCCTGTCAGAAAGTTTTTTCCAACAGCATGAAGTTTTACTTTTGATTTTGGAATACAATAGTTAATTAAAGATTTGTACCAATGCAAAAGAGCTAAGGGAGTGCACAGAAAATGACCTAATGGGGCTCAGAGGTTGAGAGGTGACTGACACTCCTGTGTCTGAGGATAGTGTGAGGAGTCATGGAAGTAAAAAATTATATTTAAAACACTAAACTGAACGGAAGGCAAATGAAAAAAACAGAAGAAAGACTCAGTGAAGCAGCGAAGTAAAGAAGCCGAGTGGTGCTGAGTGGTAGCAGGAGAAGCACAGCTCTTGATGAACATTCCTTTATTGACTATGGTCAAGAATGAACTGAATATAAGTTTTCCAAGAGCAACAGTTAAGACTACTGGTGAACACTGCCCATAAGGACCAAAAATGTTCTAAAGGCTACAGGAGTTCTGCTTGTGCAGCATTAAGGAGCCAACACTCAGAAGTAAAAATATTACACAGACGGTATCTTCAGAAAAGTAAATTTATCCCTATCACTTTACATAAATGACTATCTTAATCTTAATGGACCTAATAGTGAATGAGAGCTTTAATAGAATTGAATAGAATATGGTCTGGATAAACAAAGATTTAGCAAGATTAAAGGATGTAGACTACAATGGGAGATACAGAAAAGATACAAAGAAAGAAAATTTCACTCTAAGATCTTATCATATTTTATAGTAATTATTTACCAAAAATGTTTTAGATTAAGAAAGGGCATTGGTACCTCAGCTGGAAGCTTTCTACTCTAGTGATACTCTTTTGTCAAGTGCTGTGAGAGTGACTGATGAAAAGCAATATATAAGAGTTAGATATTATTTTATTTATGTAGGCTGATGGACCCGTTAAAGAGATGTTTTAAAAATTTCTACCTGGCACCTACACAAACATGAAAGGGCAAATTAAGATTCTTATGGATGATACTTTTCTTGGAAATAGTGCTTTAAATATATTTTTTGCACAAACATATTAGGTACACAATTTTGTTTAGACTTCTGATTAAAACAACTTACCATTTTCAGGCTGAGTTTTCTTAAGGGAATCTATTAGAGTGCTGACAGCTTTTAAAACGAATATGATTTCTGTTACTTGCTGCCTACAAGGGGAAAATATATAAACTATCAACTGTACAATTTCAAAAATGTTTCCCAGAATATGATTTTTCTGTTGACTTTTATATAGCAAATACAAAAACAAATTTTGAACAATAAAACCTTTGACAAGCAACCCAGTGAAACCAAGGTTATTTAACGCTGTAATTAACATTCTTTAACTGATGTCATTTCCCCACATACGTGTGACCAATTTATATTTAATTTAATTTTTTGAAATCATGTCAATACATAGGCCTCAATCATGCAAACACTAATATATGTGCTTAACTTCAAGCATATAAGTAGTCTCACAGAAGTCATTTATTCAATCATGTACTCAATGGATAAAATTTTCAAAAGCTTTTAAATGGAACTGAGATGCCTAAGTTATTTAAGTGTTTTTAAAAATGTTACCATATATTTATGTTCAGTTTTCTATTTCAACAACAACTATGGTATGACTAATGCTTCAGAATACTACTACTTTGCTATTATTTTATTTTATTTTTAGGAACTTTATTATTTTCTCATCAACCTATCAATAGCTCTGCTAGAAATAAAGGAAGAGATGGTTACAGAAACTTTTCAGAGACAATGAAATACATTTGTACTATTATATATTGCACTCCTGAACTCTGGGTAATAGTCCTGAGGATAACTGCTTCTTAAAGGCCCTTCCAATCAATAGCCTTCCCAAATTTGGCATTTGATATGAAACTCCCTGCCCTTACACATTCTTCCATAAGAAATGGTAACTCACCCTGTGCAGTAACTGCAGTTCTTCGAGATGTGTCCCTCTATGTGTCCACTCTAGGAGCATTTGTGCCCCTTGTACTTCTGTGGGAGATTTTTCATAGCAGTGTCTGTTCAGCCTGAGAATGCATGTTACTCCACCTTGTGCTCCATGGCGTTGCTATATAGCACTGCACAGGCTAACCATCGTCAGTTCCTTCTCTACCGTGAAGCCCCATGACAGGTAATTGAAAGCAGAGCAGAAGGAGGGTGGGTACTGGAGCACCATCGGGTCATACATCTCGAAGAACTGCAGTTACTGTACAGGATGAGTAACCATTTCTTCTTCTTCAAGTAGTGTCCCTATCGGTTCTCCACTCTAGGTGACGACAGAGAAGTTCCCTTTTAAGGAAGAGGCGGCTTTGGAGTCTAATTCAGTGTGAAAGAAAGTACTGCTGAGCCAAACACAGTATCAGAAGCAGAGTCGTGAATTATAGCATAGCAGTCAGCGAATGTATGCATAGAAGCCCGTGTTGAGGCTTTACATATTTCAATGATAGGAACATTCTTAAGAAAGGCTGTGGAGGTGGAAATAGATTTCAGAGTGAGTTTGTATGTCAGTGCGTGCTTCAAGATTATGAGATCGGTAGCAGTAACTAATACAGTCAGTTATCAAGCTAGAGAGCCTCTCTTTAGAGATTGCACCTCCTTTTGCTCTGTCTGAGATCAAGACAAAAATCTGGAGGTCTCCCTGAAATGTTTAGTCCTATCAAGGTAGAAGGCAAGGGCTCTCCTGACATCAAGTGTGTGGAGCAATGCCTCCCTTTTATCTGGTGAGGTTTATAGTAAAAGACAGGGAGGTGAATGGGCTGATTAATATGGAAATCAAAAGGTACTTTTGGCAAAAACTTGGGGTATGGTCATAATGTAACGTTGTCTCTGAAAAATATGGGGACTGTGCCATAAAATGGGGAGTATGAAAAATATGGGGAGTATGCCATAAAAGCCCCATTTCCCCCATTCAGCAAGCCGATGTGATGGCAATCAGAAATGCCAATTTCACTGATAAACAGAGTTGTGAGCAGGCCATAGGTTCAAACGGTGATCTTGTAAAGCATTTAAGAACCAAACTGAGGTCCTGAACTGTAGTAGGGCATTTAATTGTTAGAAAAAGGTTGCACAGGCCTTTGAGGAACCTCATTGTCGTTGGGTGGGCAAATACAGCGTAACCTTCTATTGGAGGATGGCTGCCAGATGAACTCTAATGGAATTCAGTGATAATCCTGAGGTCTGTAATTTTAGAATGTAATCCAGTATGTCTGGCAGCAATGAGGTTATTGGTGCAATGTGTTTGAGATCACACCAATGAGCAAATATTGTCCATTATTGTAATTGCAGGGTGTAGACTGTTTTTTGCTGTGCAGTAACCCCCTTTTTACTTGCTGTGAATAGGCAGTTTCTATGCCCATGCTTTGAGGTGAAGGATTCTAAGACGGGTGATGGATCTTCCCACTCTTCTAAAAGACGATAGGAGGAGTGGCATGAAGAGCAATTGGGGAGAACACTGTCATCTGTATCAGATAAGGAAACCATGTTTGTCAACTCTGGCCTTGTCCCTTTTTATTTTGAGTAGGACTCTGGATATTGGAGGAGTTGGGGGGAACGTATACAGAAGACCCAGCAACCACTGGAGGTGAAAGGCATCCCCCAGGGATCAATGATGCAGACTAGTTCTGGAGCAAAACTGGTGCATTTCCTGTTTATTGCTGCGGTGAAAAAGTCTATCTGACGAGTACCCCATTGGTAGAATATGTGGTGAAGTATGGTTGAATCTATCTCCCACTCATGGTCTTGAGAGAAGTGCTTGTTGAGTCTGTCTGCGGTCACATGCTGAACTCCTGGAGTTCATTTTGTGATAAAAATCTGATTTCATATACTCCAATTCCAAAGCTTTATAGCCTCAGCAAAAGGAAGGGGGATCTTGCTCTTCCTTGCTGGTTTATATAAAACATTTATGACATGTCAGTCATGACCTTTATGTTTTTGCCTCTAATTAGTGGCAGAAAACTGGAGACACGCGCATCTGCCTACCCTTGATACCAGAGAAACCCCTTTTTGAAGGCCCCAGGCTCCATCTTGTATCCCAGGCCTCCATTTTGAATAAGCAAGAGTCACTTCACTATTAGATGAAAACTGTAGGTCATGTAGTACTGATATTGGCAGGGGAGAAGTTGACAGGGAAAACAGTGGTGAGATAACATTGACCATGAGGCTGGGGACCTTCTGGCTACATTAGAGACAATGTTGCAAAGTGGCATGGACAACCTGAAATGAGGCAGTTGTTGATCATAAGACTAGGTACATTATAAACTATGTTGCGAAATGGCAAGTAATGAGTTAATTGTTGATCATGAAACCAGGTATGTTAGAAATAAATGTTACAAGTGGTATGTGCTCTGGAGAGTTCTGACAAAAAGATATTAGCAAAAGCAAGCAAAACAACATGTCAATCAAGCCTGTCAGAAGAGGATATAAGAAGAGGTACAGAGGACATCAGTGTTCTGTTCGTTTGCTTTGCCTGTTCAGTACTGTCCATTCAGTCCAGTAGAGGGAAAAGACCAGGAGCAGTTCAATAAAGAGGGAAAAGACTTGGAGCAGGAGAGCACAAGAAGATCAGAAGATCAGAGAGGAATAATCTAAAGACAGTTACCAGGAACTGTCAGCGGCCTGTGAATGACCGATCACCATAAGCAGGGTGCAGCCACTTAGCATCACATCAAACTGTGTGGTAATGTAGTTTTGGGGGGTGCTTTAGCCTGTTGTGTTGGGGATTTGTGTTACTGTGTTGGGGATTTGTGTTTGCACCAATAAAAGGGTGACTTGTTTTGGAAAGATACTACCTGGGTCAATCATTTATCAGAAGTCTGTATACATGTCCTCCAGGTATTGCTTTAGCCACCCTGGAGACTCATACCTGATTGTTAATAGGTGGGTTGTTTTGAGGGAGTCTTTGGTAAACCCTGGAGGGGTCACTAGGTGAGCTACTGGAGGGATACCTAAATTCTGTTTCCAGGGTAACACTGAGTTCCAGGAGGAAGATATGCAGAGAATTTTCTTGAGGCGTCCACCTACCCTGAACTGTTTGGAGTCTAGATGCACACACCATCCCAACAGGGAAGCATCTGTCATTATGACAGTCGTTGGGGGGAGGACAGATGAAGGGGACTCCCGCACACAAGTTGTGAAGGTCTTTCCACCAACTATACAGAACTGGGTATGGAAAGCAACATGTTGAGACTGTGTCTGCTAAGCGAATAAACCATCCTGACCTACCCTTAAAGGCATCGCATAAGCAGTCATGTGTGATCTATAGGGCCCTACCAAATTCACGTCCATGAAAAATGCATCACAGACCATGAAATTTGGCCTCTGTGTGAGCTTTTACCTTATACTGTACAGATTTCATGGGGGGAGACCAGCATTTCGCAAATTGGGGGTCTTGACCCAAAAGGGAGTTGCAGGGGGGGGTCCAACAAGGGTATTTTAAGTGGATCGTGGTATTGCCACCCTTACTTCTGTGCTGCCTTCACAGCTGGGGGTCTGGAGAGTGGCGGCTGTTCGCCGGGCGCCCAGGTCTGAAGGCAGCGCCCCGCCAGCAGCAGCGCAAAAGTAACGGTAGCAATACCATGCCATGCCATCCTTACTTCTGTGCTGCTGCCTTCAGCACTCGGCAGCCGGAGAGTGGCGGCTGTTGACTGAGGGCCCAGCTCTGCAGACAGAGGTGCAGAAGTAAGGGTGGCAATACCATACCATGCCATCATTACTTCTGCACTGCTGCTGCTGGCGGCGGTTCTGACTTCAGAGCTGGGATACTGGCCAGCAGTCGCCACTCTCCAGCTGCCCAGCTCTGAAGGCAGCACCGCCACTAGCAGCTGCACAGAAGTAAGGGTAGCAGTACCACAACCCCTGCTACAATAACGTTGCAACTCCCCCCCCACCCCCAACTCCTTTTTGGGTCAGGACCCCTACAATTACAACACCATGAAATTTCAGACTTAAATAGCTGAAATCATGAAATTTACTTTTTTTTTTAATCCTCTGACTGTGAAATTGACCAACATGGACCGTGAATTTGGTAAGGGCTTAGTGATCTATAACGAAAGTGCCAGCCACCATATGCCCCAGTAGCCAGGGACAGTACCTGACCAAGGTCTAAGGGCTGATCAGAATCGTATTGATTAAGTCTGAAGGGGACATAAACCTGTGCACTGGGAGGAAGGCTCTTTTGCACAGGGGTCAAGGAGGACTTCAGATTGCTCAATTGCAGACTCAGCTTCAGGAAGAGTTCTATGGCTTCGTACATTGCCTGAGAAGTCACCTCCCAGGAGTGTCCTTTCAAAAGCCAATAGACTAGGTAAGGCAACACCAAAATTGCATTCCTGCAGAGGTGAGCCACTATTACTGACAAGTATCAGAGGGGTAGCCGTGTTAGTCTGAATCTGTAGAAAGCAACAGAGGGTCCTGTGGCACCTTTAAGACTAACAGAAGTATTGGGAGCATAAGCTTTCGTGGGTAAGAACCTCACTTCTTCAGATGCAGTTACTGACATGATCTTTGAGAAGACCCATGGGGCATATGATAGGCCAAAATGGAGCACCCTGTACTGAAAATCATAGAAGTGTAGGACTTGAAGGGACCTCAGTAGGTCATTTATTCCAGTCGCATACGCTCAAGACAGGACTATGTATAACTAGACCATTCTTAACAGGTGTTTGTCTAATCTGTACTTAAACCTCCAATCACGGAGATTCCACAACCTCCCTCGGCAATTTGTTCCAGTGCTTAACTACCCTGACAGAAATTTTCCTAATATCCAATCTAAACCGCCCTTGCTGTAATTTAAGCCCATTGCTTCTTGTCCTATCCTGAGGTTAAGGAGAATTTTTTTTTCCCCTCCTCCTTGTAACAACCTTTTATGTACTTGAAAGCTGTTATGTCCCCCCTCAGTCTTTTCTTCTCCACTAAACAAAACCAATTTTTTCAATCTTTCCTCATAGGTCATATTTTCTAGACCTTTAATCATTTTTGTTGCTCTCCTCTGGACTTTCTCCAATGTGTCCACTTCTTTCCTGAAATGCAGTTCCCAGAACTGGATACAATACTCCAATTGTGGCCTTATCAGTGAGGGGTAGAGTGAAAATTATTTCTAGGCTTGCTTACCACACTCCTGCTAATACATCCCAGAATGAAGTTTTCTTTTTTGCAACAGTATTACACTGTTGACTCATATTTAGCTTGTGATCCACTATAACCCCCAGGGTCCTTTTCTGCAGTACTCCTTCCTAGGCAGTCATTTCCCATTTTGCATGTGTGCAATTGATTGGTACTGGCCTATTGTAAAGCATAGGAATCATTTGTGGGATGGGTGGATTCCAATGTGGAAATATGCATCCTGAAGGTCTAGGGCCGAGAACTAATCTCCTTGGTTCAGTGATAGGATTATCGTTGCAAGTGTCACCATTCTGAATTTTTCTGCCTTCAAAAAGGTATTGAATAGTCTTAAAACTAGGCTGGATCTTCAACTGCCACTCTTTTCTGGGACCAGAAAACACATGGAGTAAAACCCCTTCCCCTCTGTGCTGTGTCGGAACTGGTTCTATAGCATCCAGGTGTAGAAGGGGGTCTATTTCCTGCCATAGCAGGTTCTCATGGGAAGGGTCCCTGAAGAGGGACAGGGAAGGGGGGTTGTCAGGTATAAGAGGAAATTATCTCCCAAACCCTCTTGTCCATAGTGATGGACTCCCAAGACCACTGCAAGCGGTAAAGGCGGTTCCCGAAAGGTGAAATATTGCACCTAGGGTGGAGCACCCATATGGACACTACTTGAAGAAGAACAAAGATTTTTTTTTGGTCAAATTATATTAATTATAAATACATTTTTTTCTACCATAAAATATTGGCTTGCCTTTTTTTTTTTTAAATACATACAGTACATACCGTGGAAGAGGACATTTGCCACTTAATCTTTCATCTTCTATGTAGCGACGCAGTACATCCTGTGATCTTTTCAAGAGTACAGACAGTGCCATTCTAGAGATGTATCCTTCCTGAGGAGTTGTGACTTTATTACTGAATGAAAACTGAAGCAGTGTTTCAAAGCACATCTTAGAAAATTCTTCTCTCATTCGAATATCTATTTCTGCTTCTGTCAAAGTTAAATAATCTTTAATAGTGAAACAAGCATAGTAAACATACCATATTTTTTTATTTCAATAGCTGCCTTAATCATACCTACAGTATTTAAAATGGTAACATTTGCAAATACTGTAAAGCACACATTCTGAAAAAAGATAGCCATACAGCCATTTTTAATTAGTACATAAAATTCAGAAACAGCTGTATATTTTCAATTAGTGTTTTAACTTAGCTATAAAACTTTAATCTAAAAGTGATGTCTAGTCAGTTACACCCCTTAGTTTTATCAAGGTCACTCATTTTCAAAGAACAGGATTTTTTTTTTTAATGCATTGCAATTGCCTAAAATTATTACCAGTACCTATTTTAACTTGCATGCTGGAGACCAAAGTGAGTGGGATGTGGAGGAAGACAGTTTAAAAAAAAAAAAAAAAAAAAGACTCAAAGCCTAGGTAAGTACAAAGAGACAAGAGTGCATCCTTAAACAAGATATTTACCCCAAAATGCAGAAATATTACCAGAAAGTTGCAAACAAACAGAATACTATGCATTCTTCATAGCATGAAATTTATCCCATAGATTAAGAAATTATAGTATTTGAGATCACCTCTGTGGGCTGGGAACTTATTCATGATATTGGTGAAGTTTAAAATCTTTGGTAAAATCGGTATTGTAATATGCACATTTTAATTTGCCTTCCACAGGATTTTTACACTGTTCTTATATCTTTTGTTTATAATTGAGGTAACATACCCGTAAATGAGGATGACTGAGAATGTATTGAACCTTTATTAAGCATAGCCATTATCTGACCAACAAATTCCTTGGGAATAAAATTAGCATACGGCAGTATCTCTGTGCTGATGAGTTGCACCACCTAAAACAAATGAAATACATTTAAATTTGTTTTCTAGGAAAGATTCAGTGATTAAAATTATAACTAACACTTAGAAGACATATATACACTTAAAGAAATGGATCAAGATACATATTTTAGGCATCTGCCTGATCTTCTGAAGGGCAGATCACGCAACAGATCCCACTGAATTTTGAAAATCATTGCTGAAATGTTTACTTCAAACTGAATTTAGAGAGTTTTGGAAAGGGACAATCTGACCTTCAGAACCAAACCTCCTCTTCCCCTCCCTACTCCATCTTAACTAGAAGATTAAGACAGTGTATTAACAAGACCAAGCAGAAGAATGTGTTTATAAGAGAAGGTTCTCTTTTGGCTTGATCCTGAGAGGAACTAACATGGGACAATTAGGTCCCATGCCCATCAGTAGGTCTGTTTTACTGCACACTAGATCTACATCAGTGGCTCTCAACCTTTCCTGACTACTGTACCCCTTTTCAGGAGTACAAAGTTCATGCATCCGACGAAGTGGGCATTCACCCACGAAAGCTTATGCTCCAATACATCTGTTAGTCTTAAAGGTGCCACAGGACTCTCTGTTGCTTTTTACAGATCCAGACTAACACGGCTACTCCTCTGATACTTTTCAGGAGTCTGATTTGTCTTGCGTACCCCCAAGTTTCACCTCACTTAAAAACTACTTGCTTACAAAATCTGACAAAAATATATTTGTATCATAGCACACTATTACTGAAAAATTGCTTACTTTCTCATTTTTATCATATAATTATAAAATAAATCAATTAGAAGTATTTTACTTGCATTTCAGTGTATAGTATATAGAGCAGAATAAACCAGTCACTGTCTGTATGAAATTTTAGTTTGTACTGACTTTGCTAGTGTTTTTTATTTAGCCTGTTATAAAACTAAGCAAATATCTAAATGAGTTGATGTATCCTCTGGAAGACTTGTGTAGGTTGAGAACCACTGATCTAGGCCACTACAGGGAACCCTGCTTCCATTTTTAATCCTGAGCTCTGAATATCCTGGCTGCAGTCCTTGGGAGATAACTGAAGCTAAAGCACTTAATTATCACTGCCCTTCAACCTAGAACTCCTATCTCAGCCCTGGTGTGAAAAGTGACCAGTCTCTCTTCCTTCTCCAAGGCTTTTCCAATGTTAACCCTACCAAGTACTGTAACACACCCATTTAAACTGCAGTGCTGTCTGATAACCTGCCTGAGGTCGTCAAGGGCACTGTGTGTCTGAGTTGCTTCATCTGTCCATTCAGATTTAAAGTTCCTGGAGCAAGGACCATATCTTCCTGTTTGTTTGTTTTTTTAAAGAAGTGAACACAGTCACTGCTTAAATAATCATGATTACTGAATGCGTATCATCTCTTGGCCAATCAAGAGTGTTGCTTCACTCTTAAGAAAGTGCAACATGAGGCATTCACTTTAGGTCAGGTTGTGAACATTTACTCTCAAATGGTAAGCAGTTACTTGTGTGAGTAACAGTTCACAAATGGGAGTAAGGGGTTCACAGTGTGGTCCTTTATGAACGTTTAATAAGGACTATTTATGAATACAGAAATAATTCTATTTAACAATTATGGGACAGATTGTGCCATTAAAGTATGACCTTGAGTATGGGATTGGATAGAGCTGCACTTTCTCAGAGAAATCTTAGGAGACTTTTTAATTCAGGAAAGCAGGAGGCTTCAGTGACATCTGGAGAATTGCAGCAATTATGCCATCCCTTAGGAGGCTGCCACATGCATTCTCTCTATGCAGAACTAGATAATGTGTGGGAGACAGAGACATGTCCCACTTGCCTCCATTCCTTGGGGTTGTCTTGCACCCCAGTTGATACCAACAAAGAACTCCTTGTGCATGACTTCCCACCCCTAAGCACACCCCAAAAGCCAGCCACAATCTGGACCCCTGGTTTTATCATCTTTTTTACTGATCAAAAAAGAAGTTGCAGCCAAGTTAGTAAAATTCAATATCAACCATAGTTTTCTCCAGATGTTAATTTATGACAGTTACCTATGAGTTTGAACATTCCTAGCTAGTTTATAATAAGGTAATACAAAAACACTCTAGTCTCCTCACCTCAACATCAATACTCTCATTTCTCTGAAACTCTTGAATAGAAAGATTATCTGGAGGTATACTAAAAAGAAACATGAAAATATTATGTTATACTTCTAAAGTGCATAGAATCTTCTGGAAATTGTAAAGACAGAGAGACAGAAGCATGCACGGTGTTAAAATAAAAAATATGTATATACATAAAGCTAGTACTGTATATGCCAGAGACTAATTAATATTTTAGAATACAAACCTTACAGCGTATGAATAAATAAAACAATCTAAAAAGGACTGAGGAAAAACGTCATATTAAAAAAACGTAAGAAACCATAATAAAGTGTTACAAAAACAGTTGATTATTGACTTTAAATAGTAATCATTTGTCACTGACAGTATTATTTTGATATGTGCTTTATTTCATTAGCTATTGTGTGTGTGTTTGTAATCATCTGTATTAGTGTTTTAAAAAACAGCACTTCAATTAAAAAAATCAGAAATTTGCAAAGATAAAGACTGTGGTACAGGAGTAGTTTATCAGTGTATCAACAGGTTCCTCTCTGTTCATATCATAATAGCAACTTTAAAATTGTCACTGTAAACCCTTTACAAAGATTCCACAGAGACACCGCAGTGGATCAAACATATTTTACCATTGTTGCTTATCCTCTCTGGTCACAAGGTTATACGATTTTTGTCATTTTTATTTTTAAGTTTGCCACATTTGAATTTTACATGATTTTCCCACATGTCTACCAGATACCCGATTTTTGTTTTTGGTACAATACTCTCCCCTCTTTTTAAAAAAATAAAAAAAACACACAATTTGAACGACCAAATGTTCATTTTCTCTCATTCCTGTTTAACAAGAGTGCATCCATCACTGAATTCTACTCCATAAAAATATTTGGGCTTGTTCCATATTTTAAATCACGATGCTGACATGAAACTGAAGTATTGTGGGTGTTTCACAAACAACTAATTCTGAACAATTTCATGCTTTCTCCTCTACAATGTAACATCACTTTTTAAAATGTATGTGCCCTTCATTTATGAAACTGAGAGCGTCTGTAAGTTTCAAAATAGTTGGCACAGTCTTTTTGTCCTGTCAGTAGACAGCACCCAATCCTTATATTTGAGTTTACATTTTATATGTAATTTATTGTCTAGGGACTCCTATAGTTAAGTTTGCCTAATCCTGTACATTATAAGAAACTGGTTTTAGTTGCTTATAACTTTGCCAAGCTTTAACCATTCAGTAAAAATGATTCAGCAATTTCTGAGGACAACGTTAGGGAAAAATATGTTTTTTTGCCAGTGTTAAAAAAATTCTTACAACCATTTTCACTGAGAAATTCTAGCACCTCCATGCTTTAGAGTAGAGACTTGAAGATGGGCAGAGGTCCCTTGGGGGTCAGGGTCATGTACTTTGCTTCTCCCGTGAAAATTCACCCAAATATGGCCCATTTATAACCCTATGCAAATGGCTATTTGCACATGCTCAGTGGAAGCCTCTCAGAATTTGGCAGCTAGATTCTCCAAACATTCTGTCTGCACTGAACATGTTCCAGTCCCACATACCTCCTTTATGCCAACCACATTGTTCATACTCAATTCCAAGGCTTCAGGATTTTCCCTGCAATTGTTCATCCTGTCTGCTGGGGGCCACTGTGATGCCTGACACTAAAACTGAAAGGAAGGAGACTCTCTCTCCTTTGCTTTCAGTGCTTCCCAGGCTAGCAGCCAAGCAGCATGGAGGAGGAGGAGAAAGACACCTTACTTGAATGCAGAGGGATGAGGAGCAGAATGGACAGGTGTAGTTTGGAGGTGGATAAAAGTAGAGAAAGGGGGCCCAGGTCCAAAATGGGATAGGCTTGAGGGAGGAAAACAACAGAAGGGTCTGTAACCATTATACTCCGCTCCAGAACGCCCAAGTCCTAACATTCATTTGCTGTCTAGAAAATTCTTGTAGAACCCACTGCAAACTGTGTATCCTATCCCCAGCTAGTGACTGGTCTAAATGGAGGATAAAAGCCTACTACTACTACCAGTTACTCCATTAGCTCAAGCGGTAAAGGTCTGTGCTATGGATATAAAGATTCACAATGACGCAAATAGAAATTCTCTTTTCCTGGCTTGTTTTTAAAAACAATTTAGACCAGAGATCCCCAAACTGTGGGGCACCCCCCAAGAGGGGTGCGGACGAACATTTGGGGGGGGGCGCAGTGGGGCCCTGGCCAGCCCCCATGGAGAGAGAGGAGGTCCTGCTCTGCCCCCAGCTCTGCTCCGGCTCCGCTCCCAGTCCCAGACTTGCCCCCAGTTGCAGCCCTGCTATGGCTTCCGTTCCCAGCCCCACCCTCAGCTGTGGCCCCAGTTTTGGCCCCTTTACCCCGTCTGCTCCCTGCTCCTGGCCCTGGCTCCCATAGGGGGGACCTGACCATGAAAAGTTAGGGGACCACTGATCTAGATACAACAATATCTCTCTGCCTCACAGGAATAGTGTGAAGATAAATTAAATAATGTTTGTGAAACACTCAGATACTGCGGTAATGGGTGCCATAAAAAAGGAATAAGAAAATTTAAAATTCTGTATTTGCTGCAAGTGTTGGGTGCCGTGCAGTAAGCCAGCCCAGGACCCACAAACACTGAATGCTGAGGGTATAAAGATATCGATTAGCCACCCGTTCAGTGAGCACTCTCTTCGTGTACACTGAATGGGGAAGGTGTCTATGCAAGAACTGTAGTATTGATGTAATTAAAGGTTGTATCACAATGCATACATATAGGGGAGGCTGAATTAAAAGTTGCATAAGCAACCTTAATTCTGGCATTTCCCCACTTTTGAGAGCTTGACTTTTCAACCTCAGTGTTCTTTTGATGTAGTTTTGTGTATGTTGTTATATTCTATGTACACATGCACACACTTTTTCTGGTTTTGAATATTACTTCATATAATGGTTTGAGCTGCTTTCAAAAAAGTCTCTAAGAATTATTATTATGAAGTAATACACCAGCATGCTACTCACAGCTCTGTTGGTGCAAATTAAAGTTTAATTTGGAAGAATAATATATTGACTCCTAAAAGTTCAGAATGATTTTGGCTTATTAGAAAAAACAATGTAGTTCTCTCTCTAAATTTCCATTGTAAAGAAAGCAATACTTATTGCATGGAGGATGTTATGTTCTATGACGGAGAAATTAAATGTTTTTTTTCCCCATTGGCCTGGGCTCTTCAGGCAACACCAACAATTGCTTAGCATACAACCTTGCACATACTTTAGTTTCTCCTCTCCTACCTAGGTTTCATAAAAAAAAAAAAAAAAAAAATCTACCCACATCCAGCCCCATAGGTAGCTTGCAAATCTACCCCAACTCAAGAGACACAAAGGGCTATTCAGGTAAAGTCACAGATCCCAAGGCCAGACCATTGTGATCATCTAGTTTGATTTCCTGAATGACACAGACAAGAGGACTTGTCTGAATTAATTCCTGCTTCAAGTCCAATGGTTGTGGTTGAAGTAGAGTATATCTTTCAGAAAAACATTCAATCTTGACTTAATTTCCAGTGATGGAAAATCCACCACAATTTGTGTTAAATTGTTCCAATGTTTATACAATTGCACCTTCTTTCTAGTAGGAATTTGTCTAGCTTCAACTTCTAGCCATTGGATGTTGTTGCACCTTTGTTTGATAAACTGAAGACCCCTCAATTATCAAATTTATGTTCCCCTTGTAGGAATTTACAGATTGTGATCAAATCACTCCTTCACCTTATTTTTGGTAAGCTAAATAGACTGAACTCCTTGAGTCTTTCATTGAAAGGCACATTGTCCAATCTTTTCATCATTCTTGTGTCTCTTCTCTTCTTTTGTATGTGTCACAAGTCAATATCTAGACCTCATCATGATCATCTTCTGATATGAATATATCATCTGACTTTTTCCCAAACACAGAACAGAAATGTTTATTGAATGCTTATGCTTTTGCATTATTGACAGTTGTTCCATTAATGGATAATACCATTGTTGGGGTTTCTTTTATTCCTGTTATACTTAACCTTATTGTCCTTAACTTTGCTGACCAGAGATTTCTTTTTGTGCTTTTGCATCTTCGTTATAGAAAGGGGGAAGACAAATCATGGCAGCCAATCCAGCTGTTTGACAAGAAGAGAAAGAGCAATTGAAGGAGCACAAAAAGGAATCCCGGATGCTTGATTCAACACTGAGAAATAAGGTAGTGAACCAGGGAGCAGACTTAGTTTTAGTGTAGACACAGCCTAACTGATTACAAAATCATGATTAAGGGGAAAGATCACCTTAACTGGTTAAAAGAAAACAGTTCAATTTGCATCCACACAGCAACTTTTCTACCATCACAACTGTGCTTTACCTGGCAACACCTACTACGCTACTTAGATGTTCTAGTATCAGTGGACTCTGGGAAAATCTGGGCAACTATCTGTTCTATGCTATTGCAATTTTTCAAAGAAAGAAAGAAAGCCTCCCACCACTGCCAGTATTAGTTCAGTTTTAGTGGTGTTAGCAACAAAAGAAACCCTACATGTTTATAAACCAGCATTTGATGTACCATGTTGATTAGAAGTACTATAAGCAGGCTTAGAAGAAACAATGTTTAAAATGTTGGCTCCCACTATTACTAACACTAGTGAAGCTCAAACAGTATTAACTACAATGGAAACTTTTCAAAAAACGGTCTTAATATAGACAAGGTTATAACACCTCAGGGGGGCATAGAGGCCTAGAGGCCATGCACACAGCACCATGTGGGACAATGCACTCTGGGATATTTTACTAATCCTACACTACACTCCCACAAGATATAGCAAATTTCACGTTAATCCATGTAAGCATATGGATTTTAGAATACTACGAAGAGTCAATCTTTAAGCAGGAATAGCTTCCTGACCTTAGCTAGAGCAGAGCTGGTGCTCCACTATAATATTATATGAAATTAGGAGAACGGGGAGAACAGGCTCTACACATCAGCAGCACAGCAGGGTCAGAGTGGTGTGAAGTGGCCCATTCATCTCAATGAGATGTTTGCAGCTGAAAGAAAATATCCAGTGCAGATGAATGCAGCCTGAAATAATAGCTCTGAGATGCGTGAACTGCTCCATTCATGACAGTAGGTGTTCCCATCCCTCCTCTCCAGTGTTAGAGAGACTTTCTGATATGTGTCAAGTATACCCATTCTCAACTCCTCATCCCAGTCATCTCACAGCAGTTGGTTCTTGGTGCATGCTCCGAGCATGCCTGTTGCAAGTTCCCCATCCAGATCCTGGCTCACATGGAAAACGGTAGGGAGAAGGGCTCAGGCCCCCTTAGAGGGGAAAGGTACTCCAGATCCCATCTCATGTGATGGGAGGAGTAGGGAGAGGAACTCTCACCCACCCAGAAAGGCAAACCCTCTCCAGAACCTACCACACATGGTGTGTGTGTGTGTGTGTGTGTGTCTGTCTTCCATAGGTGAGCACAAGCCCTAGGGTTGCCAATTTTGGTTGGATGTATTCCTGGAGATTTCATCACAGGACATACCGTATATACTCGATCATAAGCCGGTTCGTTTATAAGCCGACCCTATAATTCAGGGGTCAGCAAACTTTGGCTCCCGGGCCATCAGGATAAGTCGCTGGTGGGCCGAGATGGTTTGTTTACCTTGAGCATCCACAGGCACGGAGGTAAACCTAAGTAAACAAAGTGTCCCGGCGGCGCGCCAGCTGCTTACCCTGATGGGCCAGGACAGCAACTGGTGGGGAAATATTTTTTTTGGGGGGGTGAGGGGGGAAGCTGGGGGTCAGGGGAGTAACCCCTGTGACCACCCCCCACATGACCCCACCCCTAGCCTGGGACCCCCACACTCTCCCCCATCTCATCCCTTCCCACCTTATCTGGGGAGGGCCAGGGGAGGAGGTCTCTGACCTGGCTGGAGCTGCTCCGGCAGGCTGGGCGGCGCGGCCGCAGTCTGCTCCAGTGGGCCAGACCGGGTGGTGCAGCCGCAGCATGTTCCAGCGGGCTGGGCCGGGCGGCGTGGCCACAGCCTGCTCTGGGGGGCGGGGCCGAGCGGCACAGCTGCAGCCTGCCAGCCCCGGACCTGCAGCTGCTTTGGAGGCCGGGGGGAGAGAAGCGTGGCCAGAAGCGGAGAGACTCTGGCCCCGCCTCTTCCCTTCTGGCTGTGTACCACCTCTCCCTCTCTATACCCGTTCATAAGCCGCCCCCCATCTCTGGTGCTTCCCTTTTTTACTAAAAAAATGCACCTTATGAATGAGTATATACAGTAATCTTTAATGAAAGATTAATCTTTAATTCCTGGAGACTCCAGGCCAATCTTGGAGGGCTGGCAACCCTAACAAGCCCCCCCAGATCATAGCGCACACACACATGGGAATGGGTGAGCAGGGGCCCAGACACCACAGGGAGCAGGGACCACCGCAGAACCTGGCTCACATGAGGGGGGCTAGATATCCACAGACAGGCAAGGCCCCCCCATATCCCAGCTCTCATAATGGGGAGCAGGAAGAGGGGCTCAGACGCCTCTAGAGGGGCAAGGGGGCTCCAGATCCCAGCACATACACAGAAAGGGAGAATGTCTGGCTTACAGGTGCCCCTGTCCCTGTTCTCCCCAAGACCTGTTACTCAGCCCCATGTCCCCTTCTCAGTGTCCCGCCTCCAATCCCCTCAATCCCTCTCCCCAAAGCCTTCCCTCAATGCAGCGACAAACCCCTCTCACCTCTATTCCCTTCACATCCTAAAATGCCCCTCCCTTGCCAGCAAGCATTCACATCTTTATTTTATTTTTGATTACATTCCCCCCAAATAAAAACCCCTCACAGAGACGGATTTTAGCAACATGTCTTCCAGACTTTCCCAGATTTCAGCCTAAAGTAGGATTTAAACTGTCACTGGCTGGGTGAGTTCAGGATCCAAGTCTTACTGCTTATCCCCCTGAGCTATAATCCAGCTGCTGTGATAGCTTTCCAACTACAAATCCTCTCAACCTTGCTCTCTGCACATGCTCAGTGTGATCTGCTTGGTGCTAGATCAGGGGTTCTCAAACTGGGGGTCGGGAGGTTATTACATGGGGGGGTCGTGAGCTGTCAGCCTCGACCCCAAACCTCGCTTTGCCTCCAGCATTTATAATGGCCTTAAATATATTAAAAAGTGTTTTTAATTTATAAGGGGTGTCGCACTCAAAGGCTTGCTATGTGAAAGTGGTCACCAGTACAAAAGTTTGAGAACTACTGTGCTAGATCCTTACTCAAGAGCCTAACCAGAGAACCAAACTCTTTTGCTAGTAATGTTCTGAATTTTGTTACCCCCTCGGGGCTAGAGGGTCCCCACGCACTCTCTAGGGTGCCAGGATCAGAGTCATGATTTGATCTCTAGATAAGTGCATACACAAGAGAAGCGTCAAAAGAGGACAGGTATTTAGAAATTTGGTCACCATTTCGAGTATACTCAGAAGAGGACTTCCCATCCAAAAAGCCAGAATCTTTAAATATTGACCTGATCCTGAACCAGAAATGGACGCTGTAGTATGTTAACATTGTATTGTAACTTTGCATTAATAAAAAGTTTTTAAAAAGCTATTTATTTCAAGGGGTTGTATCTCGGGAACCCATTGACCAAAAGACCCCAAATTTGGATCACTACCCATATCCCATGCGACACATCAAATTTCAAGATAACCTGAGTAACCAGGTAGATTTTTTTAAGAGTACTAACAAGAATTGTCCTTTAAACACAAAGGACTTCTCAACTGCTGGTACTAGAGCGCCACTATAATAAATAATAGAATGGCAGCTGTTACAGGATAGATTCAAATAAACTTCTTCCTGCTTGCACTGTGCCAAAAGCATCACTGTTATAGATACTCATTCCTTATAAACTTCTTAACTGGGAGTTTATAAATTCGCTGCAGTAAGAACTGCATGATGAATCAATTTTTTTATTAAAAGTTAAAAGACAACTTTTAAACCCCAAACTCTTCAGAAAAGATCACATCTTTCAGTACATATGACTTGTTGCAACAGCCAATTCAAATCTTATACTGTACAAGTAAAACTTTTCTTAGTCTTTGCAATAAAAATATTCTGTAGCTGCATAGGTGGCTTTATAACCTACTTCCCTTTACTAATACTGTCAGTCATGTGCACAATGAATGAAGCATTTACCTCTATAGTAGATCATACCCATTGAGGTATGTGTTCAAGAAATGAGTACTAAGAATATCTAACTGGCACTCCATCAAGGTCAAAGGTAAAATCTAATAGGAAATCTAAGGATTTTATTGCAAATCTCTGGAAAGTTTCCTTCTGAATGACACATTATGTAAACTTTAACCCCTAACAAAAAAGAAAAGATTAAATTTAATACATCCTGAAGTATGGGGGCACATTTTCTTGGCTACAGGTGAACTGAACAGTTTTAATATCACAGTGTTGAAAATGTGATCAATTCCTCTTTGCTGTGTACGACTTGCCTTAGCAAACTCTAGCACTGAAAGGAGCTGATTGGTGATGCTACATCAAATGGATCGCCATGCTGGGCATCACAAATAGAAAACGAAAACTAAAATCACAAAATGCCTTCAAACCTGCTGCTTTGACTTTGTAAAAAATTCCCAGCTATGAATCCCTATTTCTAAAAGGATACAAAAATCACTGTCAGAGTTCTTCACACAACACATAGCAATGTAAGCAAAATATGATTCAACCAACTGTGGTATGGTTTTCTTTTAATTTTCTTTTCTTAATAACAGTATTCCCAATTGCCACTCATCTTTGAGGGAAAATTGTGCTATATTAGGTTATACTGACAGTTGATGAAGAAAGAAGGGGTGGCGGGGGAGCATAGAAAGTGTACGGATAAGGGAATTAAGGTTTACACATTGGCCCTCTGAGTTTACTAAAAGGAGTATATGAATTGGAGAAACTTCTCTTGAACAATAAATAAATCCATCCCTTGAGTTTTAGGTTAACAAAACTGCTTGTGAGAACTATACATGAAGCAGTTGGCGGAGGGAAGGGGAATCTGAAACACCAAATTGGGTCTCTATGGGCTTATTTGAGAATGTGAAAAAAAATATATATAATAAAAGATAATGCTGACAAAAGTATTAAGGAGGAAATGAGCAACAACAACAACAAAATCTTACATGTGTCTATACTCTAATGCTAGAAGAATAAGTAGTAAGCAGGCTGAGCTAGAGGTTTTCATTATTGAACAAAATTATGATTTAGCTGGCTTTACAAAGATATGGGATATGACACAACTTGATCAATATAGAAGAATACAATTTCTATTGCAAATACTAAGAAGGAAAAAAAGAAGGCAGAGTAGCCTGGCATACCAAAAATATATAGACAGAAATATGGAGGAATGAACAGCAAAAAAACACAACAACCCTATACGAAATGAATGAGAGATACACAGTACAACCTCAGAGTTACAAACACTAGAATTAAAATCTGACTGGTCAACCACACACCTCATTTGGAAATGGAAGTATGCAATCAGGCAGCAGCAGAGACAAAAAAATACAGTACAGTACTGTGTTAAACATACACTACTAAAAAAATAAACTTTCTGTGCTTGTTTCATTTAAATTAAGATGGTTAAAAGCAACATTTTTCTTCTGCATAGTAAAGTTTCAAAGCTGTATTAAGTCAATGTTCAATTATAAACTTTTGAAAGAACCATCATAATGTTTTGTTCAGAGTTACGAACAACCTCCATTCCCAAGGTGTTTGTAACTCTGAGGTTCTACTATACATCACCACCTAAATCAGTGAATAAGGTAGAAGAGGCATTCATGGAGCATGTACACTATAGTTTTGTTGTCACTCTGCAGGGGTTAGAGATCTGGAGTGTGTCCTTGGGGTTCAAAAGCATTCCAGAGATCATCGGGCTACTGCAGCACACCAGAAGCAGATGTTATGACCTATTAGACTCAGCAGAAGAGTATCTTTTCTGATTCCCAAAGGCATCTGCTATCATAGCTCAGAAAACTAAATCAAAACTACTCCTATTTAACTCTGATTGCATCAAATAATTATCAACGGCCATGAAAAAGAACCCACTGTCAACCAGTAACACAATAAAGACATTTCACTAACAGTCACTAAGATGACTAGCTTGCGCAAAAATGATAAGGCCTAAACATTAATTATCTCTAAAAAGCATCTTTTTGCTATTTCTCCCTGAAACTTAAAGATTCACACATGCCTTAAGAGTCAAAAAATAATTGATAGTAGCCAACTACTGCAATGCTGACTAGATTGTTTTCCGAAAATACGCTTGTTCCAGATGCCAGTGTGTTTGACGTATACATTTTCCACTAAATATATCTTTCTTTGTTGAAAGAATGACAAAGCTAAGAAAAAACTGGCAAGACCATGAAATAAAACGTTCAAAGAACTGACTACTATAATTAACCATTATTTTAAATAGGACAAATTTAATATAACACAAATAGAATTTGCATAAAGTTACAACATTTAAAAAAATGTATAGTACTATAGGAGCCAGATTCTCTGGTCTGCCAAGTCTACTTTTGCACTTCTCTCACAGTAATGCAAAGATGACTTAAAGCGGCCAAAGATAATCATGGAGAATCCCTCGTGTGTGGGAACTCTCCACCAGTGAAGGCAGCTCTTCTACCTCCCTGGCCAGCCATCTCCCTCACTTGGTACAAGAGGAGAGGTAGATGTCAGCAGCATTTGGGGGGGAGGGGGAAGGGGAATGAGGGGGAGACAGATTGAGAGAAGACCTCTGCAATGCTTGATCCTCTGCTGGATAATGGCACAAGTCAGACATGCTCCCCTGCAGTTCTAACTTGTGTTAGGGTTTTGGATCAGGGAGCTGAAATCAGCTCCCTCATTGCACCCCACACCACTGCTTCAGAGCAGAATTTGGGGAGGATGGAGAACTTGCCCTTACAGAATACAGCTATGTAAATTAAGCTCCAGTACCAGGTTTTAGGAAAGTATTTAGGAGGTTGAGAAGAGGCTTACCTGTCATGTCTTCTATTGGTAGTGATATATTCCAAAAGCAAACCTGAGAAGACGATACTGACATGCAACTATGGGGATGTACACACAGTATACTCAGAAACTGTTTTCCAATGCGATATATATGACCTGGTGACCAGGACCTATCTGGAACTTCATCATATTCATTGATCTGATTAACTTCTTGACATCTAACAGAGCTAGACCTTCATACTTTACTTTTCACGATAAATAATATGGACTATCCACCAAAGAATATTTCTGCTTCTGGTACTGTTTCTAACAGAAATTCCTTCTACCATGACCCATTTAGTGAGGCCTGTGGATGTCAGAGGATAAAGAGCAGATGAGGTGGAGAATGTAACATCAAGATGTCTCTCTCTTGTTCACTAGCTCCAGTACTCATGCTGACAACAAATGGTATCAACTTTCCAAAAAATGAGAGTCACTGTCTCCCAGAGGATTTCTGGTTGCAAAACAGATCCTTATGAATTTATGCTGTATATTTTGATTTACAGGAGGAGGATATTACAGTTTCAAGATTAATCTCTAGAAATGGACTCTAGGAAGAGTATTTTCTAACAACACTGCAAGGAAGTATGAAAGATATATCTGTTTAAGTAAAATTTAAATTCATTCTCTGTCTTGACTGTTGTGAGCAAGGAACACTTGGATTTTTTTAAATTTTTTTTTTTGCAGTGTTACCTGTCTATAGCTGAAGAATAGATCTCCTGTGAACTGTAGGGTTGCAAGAATCAAGGATTTTGAGGTAAATTAAGCACAATATTGAGGCTCTAGCAAAACATGTAGTAACTAAGGAAGTTCTTAGGGTAACTGAGGATGCCTTAAGTCTTGGGAATGATTTCTATCTTCCATTTATAAGAGCATAAAAAGAGACAAGATCAGAGACAGAAGGAGCTAAATCATGGAGGGCCCTGAAGGTGAGAAAGAATTGCCTGTATTTGATTCACAGAGCAATATGCTGACAGGAAAGGAATTTTAAGAAGGGTTGATTATGTTCATAGCGCTGATCAAAATGGATTTACACAGTAAGTTTTGGACTTATCTGTTTATGCACTC
Organism: Terrapene triunguis; assembly: GCF_002925995.2. NCBI lineage: Eukaryota > Metazoa > Chordata > Testudines > Emydidae > Terrapene > Terrapene triunguis. The sequence continues at coordinate 54,926,909 of NW_020664419.1, read as the reverse complement.
AGGGACACACAAATTAAAAGTGTGATATTCCAGTACCTATCTTGAATTGGTCATCCTTTCTGCTTGGAGTTTTTGAGTAATTTATCAAGTTTGTTTCAACCTGGCTCTAATTTTTTACAATTAATATGTATTCCCCAAGGTAGCATTCCACGTAAATGTACTTTCCTTCACCCAGTCCTCTCCCATAATCTCACTGGATTCAGTTTATTAAGAGGGAGTTTTTGTTAGGTTTATAGTAAGCCAAAATAAACTGATTGTTTAAGGCTGACTCAAATTACTTATACCAGGAATGAGTCCCACCAGAGATAGCAAAAGGAGATGCAACCATACAAGTTATCTAAACTATGTTTTCTCAACAAGAGACAACCCAATAATTTAGTGTCAAAACAAATTAAAATCTTAATTGACAATATAAGTACCTTTAATCTTTCTGGAAAAACATTAAAAGAATGTTTCAAGTCCATCTTATTTAACAAAATTTCTCTGAAATGGACATGTAGACCTAGGAAGCATAGTAGCAAGATAATTATCTTGTGACCCTATTAATGGAAGCCCAAAATCACCCATTAAGGCAAAGATTTTCACTAAAGGATGAGTGTCAAACATGGAATTTGTCCCTCTAACTCTACTTATGGCTAACTGCTGTTAATTATCATCATTAAAGATGGCTGCAGAAGGAAGGAGGGAGTGTCATGCTTTTCATGAGCTGTCATTTTATATAGGACTATTCTACTCTTTTATCAGTAAATCTGCTGCTGAAATCACCTTTGCAACGCTTGCTTTTGACAGATAATTATACAGATATAAAATATTCTATTCTGGATTATAAATATTCTATTCTAGATTTTCAACAAATCATGAACAAAATTAAGTATACTTTGCAGCTATTTTATTAATTTCAGATCTAAAGAAAAAACCATGAACACTAAAGGTTTTCAAGTGAAAAGCGCGTAGTACAAATTTTAATATTCATAACTCATGAAGAGTGTAGAAGTAAAGCATCACAATGGAACTCCTACCAAAAAAAAAAATCATACAGTAACATGATGTTCACATTAACAACAAAAAAATCATTGAGTTCTAATAAAGTAGAAAAATCCAACAGGTCTGAATACCCATTAATAATTCTGTATGAGGACATTAAAAAATAACCAATTCTTTAAAACACTTCCACCTAGCAAAAATATGATTAAATATAAGACTTTTCACTGGAGTCCATGTTTTGCGTGCGCACACACCAAATTATATATTATCTACCATAAAGACCAGTTTAGTAAAATAGTAAGACATTTATAAACATTTTCCCACAACTTTATTTTTAAAGTTGCATTTACCTTTTGGTGAATAAAAAGTCTTCAAATGTGCTGGCTAGTTCTGGCCACATACTGTCAAATTTTCCAGAAGAGGCATGCTGCCTTGCAACTGGCAGTCCAATAGAAAGAACTTTAAGAAGAGAAGATACTGCTAGTTTCCAAGTGCTTTCAGAGGGGCAGGCATACTTCAAGCTCAGAGGTATCCTCTGTGTCTGTGAAGAGAAAGTTCAAATAAGCTTTATACTTCCTTGAAGAAATGTAAGAGCCAGATACATCTATGGTAAAGAAAATCTCCGCAGGAGATCTCTAAAGATATGTTACACACAAAAAAAGTACAATTCCCTCCATTTTCTGGTGGGACTTGGGATGCTCTCTTCTAAATATGATTATTAGATTACTGATTGTATGCCAGCTGGCTAAAGCACAGATCTGATTAACCAAATTCAAGTTTAGAAGCGTTAAGAGTTAATCCATTAGCAATTACATTGGAAAATTACCTGCTAATTTTCTTTTTCTAGACTACATCTATCGTCTCTGCTAATCCTGACAAATTGGTTTCTGTTCCCTCTGCAAATAAATTGGGGGTAGTTCATCACTATGAGGGGGCTCTGAAGAAGTTAGCCCTGTCTACCTTGGAAGAACTGTTGTGATTACATGAATTTGAAGAAAAGGCCATAAGGAATTCAAACTTCTTGCAAAATGTAAAAAAATGAACTATTTACATCATCCATGTGAAGCATCTGGTCTTTATTAAAAATAAGAGGAGACAGCTTAAAAAGGCCAACAAACTGTTAAAGGTGGAACCGAGTAACAGAGATGTCATCCTGAGAAACAAAATTAGCAGGGATAAGATTTTCCATTCTCTGTCATATGACCTTTGCTAATCCCAATGAGTGGGAATATAGCAAGTAATTAAATAATTTAAGAAGGAACAGATAGAGAGGAGTTGGAAGGAGAGAGCAGTGCTGCCAAGTAAACAGGAAGTTGTTTTAGAGACCATCAGCTGGAGCACCACTCTGCCACAGAATGCAGGTGTGGAATCCTGAAGTCGCAGTGCCTTGCAAACACACAGAGAGAGAGAGAGAGAGAGAGAGAGAGCGAGCGAGAGAGGACATTGCTGCTTTAAAGATTTCTTCTGCAGATGCTGAAGTTCTCTCTCTGCCCAGAACGTACTCACACATCTGGTGGAAGGGTCAAGAATATACTCCCAAAGGCTTTGTACGTTTCAATGATACAACATTTAGGGTATGATTTTCAGAAGTGCTCAGGGTTGTGCTATCTGCTCTAATTAAATCAATGGTTAAATTCCCATTGATTTCAGTGGAAGCAGTTATGCCACTCCTGACTGCTTTTGAAAATCCCACTCCGCATCTAGTTGATTTGGGAGATTTTATTCCTAAATAACAGAGGTAAAAAAGATAAACAGCGGATGACTTCCTAATGAGCTGTGTGTTTAAAATATATTTTGAGAGCCATAGTACTGTGGTTGAGTAACAACTGTATCAAATATACTGGAGAAAATTATGAGGCACTGAAAAATAATAGCTCGAATGGAAGGCCATACCAAACAAATTTCCAAATTCACAGGTGCAAATGCTGTGGCCAAGACGTTAAAAAATGGATGTCTAATCTTAGACTCCTAAATCTGTATTTAGGATTTTCAGTTGTCAGGTGCACTGCACTTTTGAAAGTCACGCACCACTATTTTCATATACATAAATATGGATTTAGAAGCCAGTTTTTAGGCATCCACATTTTTAATTTTTTTAACCTTTGTCTATATCTATTGCATGCTTAGGCTACCACATAGTCAAATTAATGAATAGGATTATGTGATCTCAGCTATATTACTGCCCTAATAGCTAGTCAATAGCTTTTAGCACGAAAAATTGCCTACTGCCTAACCCCTGCCTAAGACAGTCATAAGACTCAGATCTAGAATTCCAAGTAGAGTTTGAGAGTTATTGTAGGAAAAAGTTGGTCTCAGAATAATTATATTAGTATTGCAGTAAACAGCTCAATACACACATTTAACAAGTACAGTAGTTACGAACACCAGAGTTACGAACTGACCAGTCAACCACACACCTCATTTGGAACTGGAAGTATGCAATCTGGAAGCAACAGAGGCAAAAATAAAAAGCAAATACAGTACAGTACAGTACTGCGTTAAATGTAAACTACTAAAAGCATAAAGGGAAAGTTTAAAAAAAGATTTGACCAGGGTAAGGAAACTTTTTGTTTGTTTCACTTAAATTAAGATGGTTAAAAGCAGCATTTTTCTTCTGCATAGTAAAGTTTCAAAGCTGTATTAAGTCAATGTTCAGTTGTAAACTTTTGAAAAGAACCATAATGTTTTGTTCAGAATTACGAACATTTCAGAGTGATGGACAACCTCCATTCCCGAGGTGTTCATAACTCTGAGTTCTACTGTATAAATTTAAACAAATGATCTTACTTCAGTTCACTAAGGTTAAAGAACCCCTAATGTGATGATTTGGAAAATCTGTCTTTGAACGGTTTATGAATTTAGGTTGATCATCCAGACAAGGGACAATGGAGGGTTGCTAAACCTTGACGGTTGCCCATTCATATGTGAGCAACTTCTGATAAAGGATTGGCTGAATCTAGGTGACCCGGTTTTCTTCCAACTCCAAGGGCTAGCATTTGAAGGAATGGAATTTCAATAGAAGCAGAACTGAGAGATCAAGTTTTAAAACCACATAGCCTGAGAGACTTGGGGGTGGGGAAGAGGACTCCGAGAAAGTACTCACAGGAAGAACAAAGGAACAGATTTTTGGAGAAAGAGGAGACATCTTTGACAGGAGGATCAGCCAAGAAAAAAGGAAGCTGGCTGGAGGACAAAGACTCCATGATTTGGAAGAGAAGCCTGAATGTAGGGATGGAGTCCAAAAGAGGAGACCTAGAACCTCAAAAAGTGACCTCCAGTTTGCGAGGAACATGCCAGAGTAGTGAGGAAAGTGAGGCAGGGGATGGTGTACAAATGTTTTATTTTTTTTACTAGATGTATATTTCTCATGCTGTCTAAAGCAAAGCGTGATTGGTTTTGGAACCTTTGCAAATTCTGTATGTTAGGTGCTTCCCCATCACATGTTCCTGAAGGGGAAACCTGTAAGCCAGAGTTCCCACAAGTTTTGAGAAAGTGTGTGTTTAAGCCAGTGGGGAATCTGGGAGTGTGGGGGAGTCTGGCACTGGTCACAGGGCCTAGGCAGTTGGACTGTGGAATCTCCGCTCTCAGAAAGTGGTGCTAGATGAAGGATCTGCACCGCGAGTGTGTGCCTAGCGATTCAAAGACAATGGCAGTGCCAGGGCTCAGAATCAGGAAGCTTAAAAAAAAAAACACAGCCCCAGCATGTGGACCCAAACTAGTGGCCTCTGAGTATACAGCAGGGAGAGCTTTACCAGGGCTGTGACATACACCTTCCCCCTTAATCTCCACCACAGGTTCTTAAAACACCAATTTGCTTGTCTATAGCTTAAACTCTGCACAAAGAGTTTAAGTAGTATTTGTGACACTGCACCCCATATTCTTCATAGTGATATTATTATATATTATATGATTATGGCATAATTATGATGCTTTTTGTACAAGATGGGTCATGTAAGGAGTCATTAGAAAAATTATGGTTTGCTGAATATGATTATCCCATTTGTATGCATGTATCATTTTTGTATCGAAAGTTATGAATATTGACTATGTATCTGTATTTCACATGTAGTCACATCTGGGGCAATGCTCACTTTCAGACTAGATAGCTGGCTGGGAAGGACCTATTCATGGGTTACAGACAGCTGCAGCGGCACAGGAGCCAGCAAAGAGAGCTGTAAACAGGGGAGTTTGAGTGGGAGTTTGGGGGGAAGACTAGAACTAGGTAGAGGAACAGACAGGCTAGCGAAGAGAGTGTGTGGTGTTCTGGCAGTGTTGTGGTGCTCGTTGGGGATTTGTTTTGCTGTGGGTGGTGGTGTTTTGGTTTGGTTTGTGTTTCCTGGACTAACAGGACTTAGGTGGGAAGACTATGACAGATACAGAGGCAGCAGTGGTAGTGACCCAAGCAGTGAAAGACACAATGAAGATGATTGGATGTGGAAGCTGCAGTATGTACATGATCCTGGAGCGGGTACCTGAAAAGAGTTTTATCTGCATGAAGTGTCGCCTGATAGAGCTGATGGAAGAAAAGATCCGAGGACTGGAGATGCAGGTGGAAACTCTGGTTGAGTTTAGAAGGGGGTTTGAGCAGATGATGGAGCAATGACATGAGGAGGTTGAAGGGAAAAGCTCAGACTTGCAGATAGAAGCAGGACCAAAGAACTCTGAGGGGAGACTGCTGGGTGAGGAAAGTGGACAATGGAAGCATGTGACTAAGAGAACCAGGTAGAGGAAAAGACAGGCTAGTGAAGGAGAAATAGAGCTCAGGAACAGGTTTGCAGAGTTGGAAAATGAAGAAGGGGCACAGCAGGTGGTCACTGAAGGTGGAAGGGCAAGGAAAAAGAGAAGAGCAGCTAGTTCTATAGGAAGAGGGAAAGAGTCAATGGAGATAACACCACCAAAGATGAGCCCCAGGAAGATACAGGATGGGTTGCAGAGGATTGCAAGGGAGAATAGGAATCGAGAGGACTTGCAGCCGAGGGAACAGGGGATAGACCGGAGAATTGCACCATCACCAGGAAAGGGTGGGTCTACATGATTGGGGACTCCTTACTGAGAAGAATAGACAGGCCTGTAACCAGAGCTGATCCTGAGAACAGAAGGGTGTGTTGTCTGCCGGGTGCTAAGATACGGGATGTGGACCTGAGGCTGAAGAGGATCCTAACAAGAGCGGGAAAGAATCCACTGATTGTCCTTCAGGTGGGAACAAATGATACAGCTAGATTCTCACTGGAACGTATCAAGGGAGACTGTGCCAGGCTGGGGGAGATGCTTAAGGAAATCGAGGCTTAGGTGATCTTCAGTGGGATTCTGCCTGTTCCTAGAGAAGGGCAACAAAGGTGTGACAAGATGATGATCAACAGATGGCTATAAGGAGGGCTTTGGGATGTACGGCCACTGGGAGGCATTCATGGACAGAGGACTATTCTCTCAGGATGGACTTCACCTGAGTAGGGAGGGAAATAGACTTTTAGGATGGAGGCTGGCACAACTGATTAAGAGAGCTTTAAACTAAGAATTTGGGAGGAGATGGTTGGGAGATGTCCTGGTAATCTCCACACCGGATTTTAACATTGAGAGGGAAGAAAACAAAGTAAGAAAGGATACAGCCGTGGGTAGGAGAATGGACATAATGAGGAAGGGTAGTGTAGATACCAGTCTAATAGGTGATACTAGTGGTAGAATGTCTGTGCCTAATCAGGTAAAGAATGTGAGCGAAGCCAAACAGTAAAAATTAAGATGTTTGTACATCAGTGCGAGGAGCCTAGGTAACAAAATGGAGGAACTAGAGTTACTGATGCAGGAAGTGAAACTAGATATTATAGGGATAACAGAAACATGGGGGAATAGTAGTCATGACTGAAGTACAGGTATTGAAGGGTATGTGCTGTTTAGGAAAGATAGAAATAAAGGTAAGGGTGGTGGAGTAGCATTGTATATCAATGATGAGGTAGACTGTAAAGAAATAAGAAGTGATGGAATGGATAAGATAGTCTGTCTGGGCAAAAATCACATTGGGGAAGAAAGCTACTAGAGCCTCCCCTGGGATAGTGCTTGGGGTGTGCTATAGACCACTGGGATCTGATTGGGATATGGATAGAGACCTCTTTAATGTTTTTAATGAAGTAAATACTAATGGGAATTGTGTGATCATGGGAGACTAACTTCCCAGATAGAGACTGGAGGACAAACGCTAGTAGTAATAATAGGGCTCAGATTTTCCTGGATGCGATAGCTGATGGATTCCTTCACCAAGTAGTTGCTGAACCAACAAGAGGGGATGCCATTTTAGATTTGGTTTTGGTGAGTAGTGAAGACCTCATAGAAGAAATAGTTGTAGGGGACAACCTTGGTTCAAGCAATCATGAGCTAATTCAGTTCAAACTAAATGGAAGGATAAACAAAAATAGATCTGTGACTAGGGTTTTTGATTTCAAAAGGGCTAACTTTAAAAAATTAAGGAAATTAGTTAGGGAAGTGTATTGGACTGAACAACTTGTGGATCTAGAGGCGGAGGAGGCCTGGAATTACTTAAAGTCAAAGTTGCAGAAACTATCAGAAGCCTGCATCTCAAGAAAGGGGAAAAATTTTATAGGCAGGAGTTGTAGACCAAGCATCTCAGAGAGGTGATTAAGAAAAAGCAGAAAGCCTACAAGGAGTGGAAGATGGGAGGGATCAGCAAGGAAAGCTACCTTATTGAACATGTAGGGATAAAGTGAGACAAAGGCCAAAAGCCATTTAGAGTTGGACCTTGCAAAGGGAATTAAAACCAATAATAAAAGGTTCTATAGCCATATAAAGAAGAAGAAAACAAAGAAAGAAGAAGTGGGACCGATAAGCACTGAGGATGGAGTGGAGGTTAAGGATAATCTAGGCATGGCCCAATATCTAAACAAATACTTTGCTTCAGTCTTTAATGAGGCTAATGAGGAGCTTAGGGATAATGGTAGGATGACAAATGGGAATGAGGATATGGAGGTAGATATTACCACATCCGAGGTAGAAGCCAAACTCGAACAGCTTATATGGGACTAAATCGGGGGGCCCAGATAATCTTCATCCAAGAATATTAAAGGAACTGGCGCATGAAATTGCAAGTCTATTAGCAAGAATTTTTAATGAATCTGTAAACTCAGGGGTTGTATCGTATGACTGGAGAATTGCTAACATAGTTCCTATTTTTAAGAAAGGGGAAAAAAGTGATCTGGGTAACTACAGGCCTGTTAGTTTGACATCTGTAGTATGCAAGGTCTTGGAAAAATTTTGAAGGAGAAAGTAGTTAAGGACATTGAGGTCAATGGTAACTGGGACAAAATACAACATGGTTTTACAAAAGGTAGATCATGCCAAACCAACCTGATCTCCTTCTTTGAGAAGGTAACGGATTTTTTAGACAAAGGAAACGCAGTGGATCTAATTTACCTTGATTTCAGTAAGGCATTTGATATGGTTCCACATGAGGAATTATTAGTTAAATTGGAAAAGATGGGGATCAATATAAAAATTGAAAGGTGGATAAGGAACTGGTTAAAGGGGAGACTACAATGGGTCATACTGAAAGGTAAACTGTCAAGCTGGAGGGATTGGTTTTGGGACCAATCTTTTTATTACTGACCTTGGCACAAAAAGTGGGAATGTGCTAATGAAGTTTGCGGATGACACAAAGCTGGGAGGTTTTGCCAATACAGAGAAGGACCGGGATATCATACAGGAAGATCTGGATGACTTTGTAAACTGGAGTAATAGTAATAGGATGAAATTTAATAGTGAAAAGTGCAAGGTCATGCATTTAGGGATTAATAACAAGAATTTTGGTTATAAACTGGGGATTCATCACTTGGAAGTAACAGAGGAGAAGGACCTTGGACTATTGGTTGATCACAGGATGACTATGAGCCGCCAATGTGATATGGCCGTGAAAAAAGCTAATGCGGTCTTGGGATGCATTAGGCAAGGTATTTCCAGTAGAAATAAGGAGGTGTTAGTACCGTTATACAAGGCACTGGTGAGACCTCATTTGGAATACTGTGTGCAGTTCTGGTCTCCCATGTTTAAGAAGGATGAATTCAAACTGGAACAAGTACAGAAAAGGGCTACTAGGATGATCCGAGGAATGGAAAACCTGTTTTATGAAAGGAGACTCAAAGAGCTTGGCTTGTTTAGCCTAACCAAAAGAAGGCTGAGGGGATTATGATTGCTCTCTATAAATATATCAGAGGGATAAATACCAGGGAGAGAGAGGAACTATTTCAGCTCAGTACCAATGTTGACACAAGAACAAATGGATATAAACTGGCCATCAGGAAGTTTAGACTTGAAATTAGATGAAGGTTTCTAACCATCAGAGGAGTGAAGTTCTGGAACAGCCATCCAAGGAGAGCAGTGGGGGCAAAAGACATATCTGGCTTTAAGACTAAGCTTGTCAAATTTATGGAGGGGATGCTATGATCGGAGAGCCTAATTTTGGCAATTAATTGATCTTTGACTATTAGTGGTAAATATGCCCAATGGCCTGTGATGGGATGTTAGATGGGATGGGATCTGAGTTACTACAGAGAATTCTTTCCTGGGTGCCTGGCTGGTGAGTCTTGCCCACATGCTCAGGGTTTAGCTGCTCGCCATATTTGGGGTCGGGAAGGAGTTTTCCTCCAGGGCAGATTGGCAGAGGCCCTGGGGGTTTTTCGCCTTCCTCTGCAGCGTGAGGCACAGGTCACTTGCTGGAGGATTCTCTGCACCTTGAAGTCTTTAAACCATTATTTGAGGACTTCAATAGCTCAGACATAGGTTAGGGGTTTATTACAGGAGTGGGTGGGTGAGATTATGTGGCCTGCTTTGTGCAGGAGGTCAGACTAGATGATCATAACGGTCCCTTCTGACCTTTAAGTCTATGACTCTATGGTAATGAGCCATTAGGAAAAACAGTAGGCCTTAGGAGAAGCCTTCCTGGGAACGTTCCAGACTGCTCTAAGTAATGGCTGCCATGACTCTACAAGGGCAGGTAACCAGACCACATGAATCTGGACTCCATCTCGGGATGTCTGTATTTTTCCACAAACTGGCTGGGAACTGATTTTGGAACAAAGGGTTCCCACCATATGCTAAAGCTATATAAGGCAGGGAGTGACATCATCGGTTGTTCTTCATTAACCACACAAGACGACTCCTGGAACCATCTGAGGAACAAGAACTGAACTGTGGGAAGTGCTGGACCTAGACTAAAAGGATGTCTAGCCTGTGTATGAAAACCTGGGGATTCCAAGCTACAAAGCAAGTATAGCCTGTGCCTTAAGAATCTGAAGCCAGTGTGTATCATCAGCCTGGGTGAAAATTTGCTAATTCAGATCCTATGTTTCTAATATCTTAGGCTTAGTTTGCATTTTTGTTTATTTACTAGGTAATCTGCTTGGATCTGTGTGCTATCTCTTAAATAAGAACATAAGAATGGCCATACTGGGTCACACCAAAGGTCCATCTAGTCCAGTATCCTGTCTTCCGACAATGGCCAATGCCAGGTGCCCCAGAGGGAATGAACAGAACAGGTAATCATCAAGTGATCCATTCCCTGTATCCCATTCCCAGCTTCTGGCAAACAGAGGTTAGGGGCAACATCCCTGCCCATTCTGGCTAATAGCCATTGATGGACCTATCCTCCACAAATTTATCTATTTCTTTTTTGAAACCTATCTTTTGTAGTTAATAAACTTGTTTTTGCTTTATCTAAACCAGTGACTTTGAGCGAAATGCATGGGAAATTGTAGCTCAAGGGGCAAAGACTGTTGCATATTCCTCTCCACATTTTTTGGGGGGTGGGGTGGGAGGGAGGAGACCCTCTATGACCTTATGTTGTACAGTTCCCTGTGCAGCGCAAGATGGTATAATTCTGGGTTTATACTCCCATGGGAGAAAGGGGGTCCTAGGCGGAAGGTTTGTGGTTATTTTGGCTGTAGCCTTTCTATTGTTGATTCGTGCAGAGGCTGGTCAGAGAGCCTGCATGTAACTGCAGCTGGGTGTGTCCCTACCTGTGTGAATGCTGGTGGAAGTATAGGACCAGGAATGGCTCTGCAGCTTGTCACAGCAGCACAGAGTGAGAGGGAGCCTAGGCTGGTGGGTCAGAGGGCTCAGTGGTACCCCAGTTTCATGTGGCACCCCGGGGGAAACCCATGACAGTACTATCTACACTGTTCCCTAATGGCTCCAAATAAAAGTCACTACTTTAGTTCATAAACAGAATGCAAACTTTTTACCTTAATAATGTTCTGAAGAACTTTCTCATTAACTACAGCTTTGTGGCAAGCAGTCTTTTGGTATAAATCCACCACAACTTCCAAAGATCTCTCAGCAAATGGTACGTAATTCAATGCTACCCATTCTGCCTAGAAAAATAAAATTAGTACACTACTGAAGAAAACATGAAAAAACACTAGTTATGTAATAGAAAACTTACATTTTACATTTACCTGCTTTAACGCATGCAAGATTCTCAAGAATACTGTATATTTCATAATGTAACAGTTTTGATCCAAGCAAAAAATAGTTTATGAAGAAAAAAACATAACATTCTGAGTAAGAGAGCGTGAAATAGATTTGGGTAAGGTAAATTTTAGTAGGTCAAGTGTTGTATTTTATGCAAAACTACTATATTAGGACAATCTTAAGGAAATTTAACTCACCGGTGCAAATAGTTGTATCTAGTGGGATTCCATTGTGTAGCAGGACAAACAGAATAAGAAAAATTAATACATATATAACAATTACCACAAATTATATTAAATTATATTTTCATGCTTACTGAAAACCATCAGTATGTGCATGGATTTAAAGAAATTTTATTGTGTTCTATTTCTCCACAGCATACAAGATTCAAAAATTGTCCACTACGGTGGAAGAATTTTTCAAAATAAGATTACTTTAAGTCCAATTAAATTTTTAATATAAAATAAAGCAAGATAGTTATGTCAGATTCCCTGGGAAGATTCAGATTTATTGTGTCTGATGTTCATTAAAGGCTTTTCCTTTAGGGAGGAATGGAAAGTTTGAATAGGAAATAAAATTTCTATAGGAGGATGAAAATGCCTGCAAAAACTAAATAATAATAAATTAATTGATAGCACAAGATGTACAGAAAGTTTTTGCAGATGGGGGAAAATGGATGTGTCTTGGTAAGCCACATCCATCTGAAGCTGAAAGGACTGTTCACAAAATGATATATTCAAAACAGAACAGATATGATACCTAAGAAATTACCTGATTATATTTTGCATTTGCAATGTGTTTCATTTCCAGCTGTCCATATTGTGGCGGTTTACAGGAGAATTCTACAAATGCCAAAAGCTGATCAAAGATTGCTGGATACATTATCTGCATGTTTTCTGAACCTACACATATGGCCTATAAAAACCAAAAGCCAAACATTATAATACAATATTTACCCCACAAAATTTCAGCATTTAAGAATTGCACCAATATTAAGAGCTTTTAAAGAGGAACTACCACTCTCAGAATATACTTTACAAAAATATACATGCAGATTTATCAGCAATTTCTTGGCCATATTTGCTAACTATGTTTATTTTTTGTTTAATCCATGTTTGCTCTTGCTATGTTATCATAATGTTATTTTTTTGAGACAATACAGTAAATGCTGTGACAACAGATTGGTGGCATAAATGCAAGATGGCTGCTGCAGGATCAAGCTGAAACTGGACTCAGCAAGCATGATGCCATAGTAATAACATCTGTGTCTTTGTGTAAGCTTTCTTGTCTGTTGACCTGTGCCACAGTGTTTTGAAGTCCTACTCTGAGGAACAATTAACACTGCAAGAAGTCATCATCACAAGGCTTTAATTGGTAGTTCAAAAATGATATATTTTAAGAAGGAATGTACATCAAATGAGGACTATATGGAAGATTTCAACTGAACTGAGAACCATAATACAGCTTTATAATACAGGGCTTTCTAGTTAAGATATACTTAGAAGATGTCAATGGAACAGAATAGGATGATGACTTCCTGCTGCTATATAAATTCTGAGGCAAAACCAAGACATTTATTTTCAAAGCAGAAGCCAATGATCCCATAAAGTTACTTCATTAATTTTCTTTAACATCAAATGTCTTGCCCCTTCCTCCTTGGGGTTTTCCAAGCCCCTCTCCATGTTAGAAGACTCCTTCCATTTTATTACTCCACAAAAGGCCCTATGTCACATTAATTCTATCTCCGGGGACGACTGTAACGCTCTTGCAGGCAATCAAAGGAGCATCTAGATAATGAAACACTCCCTCTGCCAACAAAAATGGATTGTGCAGCCATCACAGTTCTCAAACACCTAATAACCTCAGGACATGAGATAAAGCTCAAATACTGAATTCTGATCGGTGTGGAACTAAACCACTAGTCTAAACAAAAATGTTTGATATCCTGTAGATATAATAATTTAGTCTGATGGATGTTGGTGCACTGGAGTGACAGTCCTTCACTGTATTTTGATAAGTTAAAAAAAGACAATGTATAAGAATAAAAAATAGGATTATTAGGTTTTAAAAACAAATCATATATACACACACATTGATCAGTCACGGGAATCTAGAAAGGAAGAAGTGAAAAATACTCTATGAAACAGACTTTGAATGAGATTTAGAAGGCAAAGTCATTTGGGCACACTGGGTTAAATTTTCCAAAGCATCTATCATGAGAGAATGTACACAATATTTAAAAAATCCATATACTTTGGGTCAATGTCCAAAAACTATCAAAGGTTCTCCAGTGGGGAACTGTATTTGAAAATAATCCAAAACAGATACCATCAAAGACGTTAGAAACTACAAAGTAGTCTTGCAGAGTATGACTGAGGCTACGTCTACACTACGGGGGGGGAGATCGATTTCAGATACGCAAATTCAGCTACGGGAATAGCGTAGCTGAATTCGACGTATCTGATCCGACTTACCCCGCTGTGAGGACGGCGGCAAATTGACCGCCGCGGCTCCCCCGTCGACGGCGCTTACTCCTACCTGGGCTGGTGGAGTACACGCGTCAATTCAGGGATCGATTATCGCGTCCCGACGAGATGCGATAAATCAATCCCCGAGAGATCGATTTCTACCCGCCGATCCAGGCAGGTAGTGAAGACAAGCCCCAAGTATGTAAATGATCTGCAGCGTTTTTAAATTTCCATATAAGAAATAACTTCTACATCACAAGCCATTATATTTTCCCCAGACACCCCTATATTAAGTCCATTACTGTAGTTAAGACTACAACATGTCAATCCTCAGGAAACTAAACTGTTGTGCATCACAGACAGAAAACAGACAAGACCACAGTGCCATCAATACCCAAGGCCTCTTCTATGGCAGGAAATTGATTAGGTGAGATATGCCCAGATGATCCCAGGAAGTGAACCATGACCCATACTGCAGATGAAGGTGAACCACCTCCAAAGTCTCTGCCAATCTAACCAGGGGAAAATTCTTTCCCAACCCCAAATCTGGTGATTAGTATGCCCATGAACATGTGAGCAAGACACACCAGCCAGGTATCTAGAAAAAGAATGCCCTGTACCATCTCAGAACACTGGTCCTCCCCATCCGTTGTCCCACCTCCAGTTGTGACCAATCTCTGATGCTTCAGAGAAAGGCAAAACAAACAAAACAGAATATATCTGGTCAATTGTGCATCAGGAAAAAAATTTCTCTCTTACCCCTGCAGGAGACTGTCTGAAGCTCTGAAGTATAAGATTTGATTATAGTCATTATCTTAAGGCCATCCTGTTCTCCCCATGGCCCATGAAGGAAAGGTATCCCCGTAGGGAAGTCATAGATTCCAAAACCACACAGGTCACAGAACTTCTTCCAAAAACTGTATTAAAGCATACCTTTTAAAAATACATTTAATCTTGTTTTAAAGACTTCAGGCAATGGTGAGTCCATCACCTACTCTGATAAGCTAATCAAATGTTTAATAACCCTCACAGTTAGGAAATTGTGTCTTATTTTAAGGTTGAGTTTATCTAACTTCAACTTCTAGCCATAGGATCTTGTTATGCCTGTCAGCCAGGCTGAAAAGCCCCCCATTTTCCATTTGCAAGTCCTTATACCCAGTGATCAAGTCATCTCTTCTCTTCAATAAGCTGAATAGGTTACGCTCCTTAAGCCTCACATCTTAAAGCTTGTTCCTCAGCCCTTGGATCATTTTTGTGGCCCTCCTTTGAACTCTCTCCAGCATTTCCACATCCTTCTTGAAGTACGGACATCAGAACTGGACACGGTATTCTAGTAGTGTTTTTAATCAATATTGGATATCGAGCCACTCTCATTTCCCTATTTCTATTTGATATTTCCCTTTTTATACATCCAAGGATTACATTTATAGTTTTTTCCACTGTCATTCCTTTGTTTTCATGAACTGTTTTTGAGTGGTGTGGCTCGTGTGAGAACATATATGATGCAGTGTCCCCAGCTTCTACTACTTTCTAACAATAAATAATAATCAAATAATCAGCTTGAGACAGACATCCAGCATGGAAAATTTTAGGCCAAAAGGTTAAAGTCTGACAAAGTTATAAGTAACTGAAAACAGTGTTTATTGTTTTTTGGGGGGGGGGGGGGAGAGGAATTTCATCCAAAACGGTATGGCTGTTTCTGAGAACCAGGGTAGGGAAAAATTTATTGTTTTGCCCATGTTAAAAAATTCTACTGACCTTTTGTTTGAAATGGTCTAGCACCCCCATGCTCTAGAGCACGGTCTTGAAATCTGACCAGGGCATGGGAGGAACTGTGTGTCCACGGTGTGACTTTTGCTATCCCTGTGAAAATTTGCCCAGTTTTAGCCAAGTTATAAGTCTCTGAAAAATTGGAATTTGCACATGCTCAGTAGAGACTTAGATTTTAGCAGCTAAATTCCTTGGAAGATTCTGTTCAGAATGAACATGCTCCAGCCTGGAGCTCAACAGGACTTTACCTGTAGTTGCAGCTCTGGGATGCTCTGGGCCATGCCTAATCCAGGTCCAAACAGTTAAACTGAGAACAGAAAGCCTGTTTCTCCTCTGCTCTGAATGACCCCCTGCTATGCCCTGACTGCTGGAGAACACTGCCTTATCTGATGCAAAAGGGACAAGAGCTGTATCTGTAAGGGGGGCTGTGAGAATAGATTGGGACTAGGAACTTGAGGGGGGGGGCAGGGAGAGGAGAGGGAAACTGAGACTGGGAATTGTGGAGATGAGACGGACTGGCTGGGCAGCAAACTGGGACTTGAATTCGGGGAGAGAAACAGGGAGGGTAACTGGAAGACAGCATAAGGGAGAAATACAGATTGAATGAGGGATCAGGATGTGAGCAGGAGACTGGGACTGGTTGGGGGAGCAGACTGGGGGGAGCGGGGGAGGGAGACGGATGAGACTAGGATTTGCTGAGCAAGGAGTCTGGATCTGGAGTGAGAAGTCTGAGGACTGGAGACTGACTGGATAAGTGAAGAGAATGGGGTTTGGATGAGAAACCAGGGTTGAGGAAGAGACAGGACTTCGACAGGGACAAGCTGGAGGGGATGGAGTGGAAAAATTCAAGGTTGGGGGGATATGTGTCTATGCCCACTAGAGAACACTCCCCTCCAGAACTTGGAATGGAACCCAAGATTCCTGAGTGTACTCATTCCTCTACTGACAGCAAATGTCTGCGAAACCCTCTGCCAAAGTCTCCGTTCCCCTTTCAGTGCTGGTCCACATAGAGGAGGATAACCTAACTATTGCTATTACCTACTTTCTTAGGGTATGTCTACACTACGAAATTAGGTCGAATTTATAGAAGCCGGTTTTATAGAAATCGGTTGTATACAGCCGATTGCGTGTGTCCCCAAATAAAATGCTCTAAGTGCTCTAGTCGGCGGACCGCGTCCACAGTACCGAGGCTAGCGTCGACTTCCGGAGCATTGCACTATGGGTAGCTATCCCACAGTTCCCGCAGTCTCCACCGCCCATTGGAATTCTGGGTTGAGATTCCAATGCCTGAATGATGCAAAACAGTGTCGCGGGGGGTTCTGGGTACATGTCGTCCGGCCCCTCCCCCTCCGTCAGAGCAACGGCAGACAATAGATTCGCGCCTTTTTACCTGGGTTACCTGTGCAGACAACATACCACGGCAAGCATGGAGCCTACTCAGCTCAGCTCACCATCACCATATGTCATCTGGGTGCCGGCAGACATGGTACTGCATTGCTACACAGCAGCAGCAGCTAACTGCCTTTTGGCAGTAGACGGTGCAGCATGACTGGTAGCCTTCATCGGCGATCTGGGTGCTGGCAGCCGTGGGGCTGGCAGCCGTAGGGCTGCATTGCACCAGCCCCTTGCCTTTTGGTAGAAGATTGTATATTACGACAAGGTGAGCTTTGTGAGTTCAATCCTTGAGGGGGCCATTTAGGGATCTGGGGCAAAAATCTGTCTGGGGATTGGTCCTGCTTTGAGCAGGGGGTTGGACTGCATGACCTCCTGAGGTCCCTTCCAACCCTGATATTCTATGATTCTGGTTCTGTTTGTTCTTCAAAAGGAGCAAAATTATCTTTTACATAAGAATAGTACATTACAAACCCAGAAGTAACTAGGCAACTAAGGTTGTGCAGGTAACTAGTGCAGGTGGCAAAGCAAAAGAACCAATACATAGTATGGTTTACCTTTCAAAGGACATCTAAAGCTGTATTATTACCTTTTGTAAGACATCTAAAGCGGTAAGCACTGCTTCCTGCAAACTTGTCAAAACTGCTTCAGTATAAGATGGCAGGATGAAAGGGGAGGCATCAGAACTGATTGGAACTGAAACAGCACCATGTAAAATGACACCAAGCTTTTGGAGATCATCCATGCTGAAACCAGTTTTGATGTGTTGGTAGAGAGCTGGGAATATCTGAATTAAAGCTGTGAGAAAAGGTTGGCTGGGTATGAAAGTCAATTTCTCACAAGTAATTGGAGGCTTTGTACTTTCTGAGCCAATCCTATACCAGGTGTTCCAGGCAGCCCACCAAAGATTTAAATCTTCAATCTCATCTGTTATTATAGGTGGCTCAGATTCATTATATCTTCCAATTCTTTCTCCTATAGAGTCAGTTCTCATGAATGATCTGCCCAGACCAGTAGCAGTCATTGCCCCTAGGAGGGCAGGCACATTAATAGCAGGTGGTGTATCAGGTTTCTCTGAGTCTCGGACAGGAGAGACAATTTGTAAAATTTCCTGAAAACTTTTCAGCGCAGCCAAGGAAACTTCATTGTTTTTGCTGAGTGCTGCAGACTGGATGTGATCAAGAAGAACATCCCAGGCTTTGGAAAAATCTCCTATAAAAAAAAAAAAAGTTAAATCAGTTTGAGGCTTTTTTTTTTGCCCCTTCATTTCATAGGAGTTGGAGGAGGGGGAAGGTACCTGCCTTTAACTGCTTTCTGAAAGAATCAATCAGCTTGTGAACAAAAATGATGTACACACATAAAAGGAGAATTATATCATTGTTTATACCAGTGACACTCAGACTTCAGTGGTTCTAGAGCCAAATTAGCAATCAATATTACCCAAAAGGGTCACAGTAATCAAGTTCATTGTTTAATTTGCTATAGTACTATATATATTTGCTGTGAGAATAATACCTTCCTTTGAAAGGTAAACCTTTTAAGGTATATAAGGTATATAAGGTTTACCTTTCAAAGGAAGGTATTATTCTCACAGCAATTAAGTTAATATCTTAGTGCAAGTTGATAAATTAATTGGTTAACAACATAGTAAAAGCATCCTTATTGGTTAATAATTAAAATCACACAATGTTTAATATCATGTGCTGCAAAGAGCTGCAGGAGACACATTAAAGAGTTACTTGTGCCTCGTGAGCCTCAGTCTGAGTATCACTGGTTTATACCAAATCTGCTACCTACATGTTGCACTACATGATTGGAAATGCATTTTCTTTATCCTGAATAGTGGAACTGATCCTGTTAGCATTATACATACCATCGTTTTCATAGGGTCAAAGGCCAGAAGGGACCATTTGAATAGATCATCTAGTCTGACCTTCTGCACATCTCAGACCATTAAATTTCACCCCGATAATCCTATACTGCGCCCAATTATTTTAGTTAGATTAAAGCATTTCAGTGTCGTCATCCCCCACCCACACACACACCTGCAGCTGGGGAGCTACAGGGTACCCGCCCTGCCCGCGGCGGCTTGGAGCTTGGGGGCACCGCACAGCTTCCTGCGGGACCCTGCAGCTACCAGCCACCAGGGCTGAAGTCAGGGAGGTCTTTGGAAGTCATGGGTTCCGTGACTTCCGTGACCAAATCATAGCCTTACCCATAGCCAACACAGCTATGCCAGAAAACCCCACAGTGTAGACGTAGTTATGCTTGCAGAAGAGGGCTTCTGTTGGTATAGCTCATGTTGTTTGGGGAGATGGTTTAGCTATGCCAGCAGAAAAACTCCTTCTGCAAGATGCATCTCACTAAGGGGCTCTGCTAGCGTAACTACACCAGCAAAGCATTTGTAGTGTAGATAAGCCCTAAACTTGTTGCAGGGAACATGCAAGGCCCCTACAATGGCAGGGAACTGATTAGTTGAGATATGTACATATTGCAGCAGGCAATACACGCCCCATGCTGCAGAGGAAAGCTGAATAAACTCCAAGGTCCCTATCAATCTGACCTGAAGGAAAATTCCATCCCAACTCAAAAACTGGTGATCAGTTTGGCCCTGAAAATGTGAGCAAGATATACCAGCCAGGCATCTATGAAATAGGATTCTTTGTACTATCTCAGAGTACTGATCCACCCCACTCAGTGTCCTGTCTCCAGCTGTGGCCAATCTCTGATGCTTCAGAGAAAGCCAGAACCTCCCCCACCCCTCTTCCCACACACAATGTGTCTGGCCATTGTGCATCAGGGGAAAAAATTCCTTTCTGATCCCTGCAGGAAACAAGCTGAAGCCCAGATGTCTGTTGATTTCAACAGGAGTTAAATGTATATAAAGGACGCAGGGTCAGAATTGTCTTATTGGGTTACTGAACGATGTCAGCATTTCGGCGGTGATGCCTCTGGATGATGATGCTTCTCGGTGGCATTTCGGCGGATGCTCGTCCGCCAGCTAGTATGCGGGCGCACTTAGACCCCCGGCAGGCACCGCGTTGGGGACCCCTGGTCTAGAGCATTCTGGCCTCATTTCCCTGCTACAGTATAATTAAAGAATTGGAACAAGTGAGTTACCATAGAAAACTGGAAATGGAAGACCAAATGCCGTGTTTAACAGCAGAATTATTCTCTCAGTATATTCATTAGCAACCCCCCTAATCTTCCCATAGTTCCCATTTCATTTACTAAATTAAGTTTTGTGTAACTAATATATTCAAAGTTTTGTTAATCCAAGAAACCATTTAGGTATTTCCATTCATTTCCAATTTAGTGATTGTGCTTCTAGTTGACATAATTAAGTTAGAGAGTAGTGCCTATCTCTCTTAAATAACTCCCTCAATATCTGGCTACTATACAACATTCCCATGACTCCCTGAAGGTATAATTATCATGGAATTTTGTATCATCAAGAGAACCGTAGGAGCATATTGAATGGCTAGGGATCTGGTAGCGCATAATACTATTTGTAGTCACGGATTAAACTGACTTTTAAGGACACATTAAGATTTTCAATTTTTGTCATTACAGGAGGAAGTGAAGGTTGTTTGGGTGCCTTAACTGTACCTTTCCACTGCTTAACATGTATGGATTTCTGTTAAATTTAACCTTAACTCTGAATTTTCAGCGTTTGCAATGTTTGGAGTTGTTTTAATTACAATATCCCTGCAATGTTTTTACTCATAAATCACTAGTATGTATGCAAATCTTAAATCTGGTTTTAGGCAGTTTAAATACACGACTAGAAAATAATCATGAAAACTTCACACCTCATAGTATACATATTTCATCACATTTATTCAAATGACTATTTCTAGTATATCAGAATTTGCAGGATATCACATGTAGTCAAAGCCTGGTGCATTCAATTAAAATTAATTAAAAGGAAACAAGCAGATCAAATATTAATTTTGTTTTTCTTTTCTTTTACCTTTTTTCATAGTCTGTCATGGCAATGTGACCACGTAGATGGCAAAAATTCATCAACACAGCTTGAAATGACCTTTCACCACCTATATACTTCCTTAAATCTATCATTTTTCCATGTATTTAAGAAATACCATTTCACACTTTACAGTACTTAGAAAATGAAGTTCCTTTTGCAATTCATTAACTTAGAACCCCTCTATGAGTACAAGCCTAACTCAACTGAAACATTTTGTCTACGTTAGACTGTAAGCTTATGTATGTTATACATGGTTGTACAGTTCAAGCAGTGTCAGCACTTGCTAATTAATCCTATTTTATATAGCTAATAACTTTGCAAATTCCAAAATGGTGAGTTGTTATAAAAAGGGAGAGGAGAATAAGTAAGGAATGCCAGAGAGAGCTACAAGGAGGGTGAAGAAGCAGAGTGAAAAGAAAGAGGGTGAGAAAAGCAGAAGAGAAGAGAAGGGAGTGTAAAAAAAAGGGAGAATAGCAAACATAAGAGAAGAAACAAAAAGAATGGTGAGGGGAGAGAAAAGGAAAGATTTAGAAGGAAAAAGA
The DNA here is from genome assembly GCF_002925995.2 of Terrapene triunguis. Lineage (NCBI taxonomy): Eukaryota > Metazoa > Chordata > Testudines > Emydidae > Terrapene > Terrapene triunguis. Next base: position 54,905,295 of record NW_020664419.1, on the reverse strand, counting down.
ACTGATGGACTTACCACTATTAATTTCAGCTAGTGAAGAGATGCCAATCAAATAATGACCTAAAATAACATGTCCTTATTAGAGGGAAAGTGGATGGATAAAGAGGAAGAGGAATCACTTGAAAGAGTGTAATCTTCAATTTCTTCCACTTCATAATAAGTCTCAATTTTTTTCCTTAATAAATTTCCCTTGTTCCTTTTTTAAAATTATGTACATCATTGAATGTGCTAGTGGACGCCCCAGACACCCAAATTCCCCTCCTCCATTAATTAGTTCACTCAGATGCTCACGTGAAGGATTTAGGAAACTTTACAAGAATACAGCTTAAAAGTCAACAGCAGAAAATAGGACAGAAGAAAGCTATATATAAATGTTAAAATATCAGGGCCTATTAATAGTTTGAGACTACAGAACATGTTTTTTTGTGTTAGGAATTCTCTCTCAGCAAATGAGGGGAAAAACCAGCATTTTTGGCAATGATTCAAGAAATGCTTATAAAATTATGATTTTAACAAATATTTGACACCTGGAGTCAGGAATAATAGAATTAATATCAAATGTAGCTGCACTTGGTATTTAAGAATTCTAATTCTGAGCACCTGGGATTACAGGCTCCACAACAGTTATCACGTTTCAAAGCAGATACTACAGAATACATAGCTATAAGATTAAATACTTTGCCAGTGATCTAACTGAAAAAAAAACTTATCACAAAACAAATTAAAAGTTATATTACAACATCTGGCAATAATATTAAATATTTGAATTGCTAAATTGGACAGAACTGGGATCTAGTGAGCCAACTGCCAGCACTGAAATTGTCCGAGCAAGTTTTATTAGTTAAAAAAAAAAAAAAAACACTTCTCAAACATTAAGAAAGCCTACCTAAAGGTTGTAGTAAGTATCTCCTAGTGTTGAATATTCTCGCTACTCCGGCCAATGTTAATACCCATGTCTCAGCCCATTGTTTCTCTGCTGTATCCCTTGAATGATGAATGAGAATATTGCCTCCTCCTGACTCAATCTTCTCTTTGTCAGCTGTCGTGGAAGACTCTCTAACCCTATCCAACAGGTGAAACAGAACCTACGACATTCAGAAAAAGGATGCATTGATTATTTCAGTCACATATTTCAACTCATGTAAATGTAACAAGGAAATAATAAAATCGTGCACATTTTCTCCCTTTCCCTGTTAAGTCCCAGAAGGCACCCAAAGGATTCCTCTATTTCACCCAACCTTCTCAGAACCTGTGGAGGTGAGGGTACCTGAATCAGCCAGCTGATCCGATAGGCTGACACATGGATCTTGAGATGATGAAGGGCCACTATCACCATGATCAGAAACTTTGAGAATATCCTTAGTGCTAATAAAAGACCAACACACTGACAATGCTCCATTCCCAGAGAAAATCTGAGAAACCTATGAAGTGCCTCTGTAGTAGGTATGTGCATTTGTCTCTCTTTTAGATTGACTGATGTCAAGAGATCAATAGGTCTGAAGTGCCACGCAGATGGCATGTGTGACAGCAGAATCAAGCTAGGTATGATCATAGTGGAACATGAGTCCCACAAGGGACAAGGAGTCTGCCCAGGTTCTAGGCAAAGGGATTTTCACACATAGGCTTGATTGGCGGGAGAGGGTCAGAAACAGAAGTGGCAGAAAAGCTAAGCCTCCTATTAGATCATCCCAGTCACATGGGTAAGGAATTACTTTTTTCCATGTGCTCTTCCCTGGGAAAAGGAAGTTGCTTTAATTTTTTCAAGTAGAAACAAGATCCATGTCTTCCTTTCTATCTGAGGTAGAAGGAAGACTGGGTCTTTGTTGGCCATTGTGCTCTCACAAAGGGCACCAAAATTTTATGCAAAGGAATCATGCATTTATCTGTGTGGAGAGTGTAAGAATGACCAATACAAAAGTCCAAGACCAGAGAATACAAACTGAAATACTGGTGTCAATTTCATGAGCACATTTGTGTAGGGTGGGGGGGTGGGGAAATCAAGATGATGTAAAAATGGTGATAAGCTGGCCTAAGGGCAGCACAGAAGGGAAAAGAAACCATCTGGAAGCTTTAAGAAAGTTTAAGATAAAATAGTTCCTAGCTACTTTGCGTGTGTAAATTATATATTATCTTTAAAAATCCTATAAAAATTAAAACTGGTATTTCAATAAACATGTGTAAGAGACGGAGGCTACCAAAATGTGGATGCTGTATTCTACAGCAGCATTTTACTCAGTACCTTCCATATAACTGTGTGCCATGTTGAATGTTGAAGTAAAGTTCCATGGGCACCAATTGTAGAAAACAATGTCTGTCCAGCACTCTTTCTAACTGCAGGTCGTGGATCTACACAGAGTTCCCCAAGCTTGGCATAGAGACAGAGCCAAAGGCAGTCAAATGGCGGTGCTGGGTGGAAAGGACGGTTTAACAACACTCCCTTCTCTTCTGCCTGCTTCTGCAATACTGCTTCCTCTTTGTTCAGCTCTTTTTCAATGGTTTCACCTCTTTGGAAGAAATAATCCGAAATATTCCACTACAAACAAAAAAATTTAGGAACACATTTTATGTATGGAAAAATAAATATTTAAATACACATTGATAATTGCTCTGATTGTGAAGAAGCAGTTTTTCTAATTTGCCCATTTTAAAGTGTACTGCAAAATATGTCCTAAGCAACTCTTAGCTCTACTGATTAGAGAAGGATTACATTTAATTATTCTTACAAACAGAATATCAAGAACTGTATTTATTTCCAGGCTTCAGTTTTTAGGCTCTCAAGACACAGATATATACAAACTGAAGCATCAGAAAAGGATTATTAAAATCTATAATGTTTCTACTAAAAATGTTGATAATCGTCATATCTCTGCAACTCCATTCATTTTACATAATCATGTTTGTTTCAATAATAATTTACTTAAAGACAAATTCTTATCACTACATTTACATTAACTTCAGTGGGAGTTTTATGAGAGAATGACATGCAGTTTCTGGCCTTTATCGGGTAACAGTCTAGACATTAACTAGCATTAACAAAATTAATTAAATAAAAGCCACACTAAACCTCATTATGAATGCAAATTAAACTCACCAGCAAACCAATTGATGTTAGGCTAATGTTTAGTTCTTGATTGTGAAGTCCAAAGCTTCCTGCAACTTCAACAACTATTTGTAGGCAAGTGCATGGCATTGTTGGTAGGAAGTCTGTCACAACCAACTGAAGACACTGGAATGCAGTCCGTATTAAGGACTCTCTTGAGGAAGTTGAAATAAGGTACATGTTATTTTTTTTAAGAGGGTACAAATCATTCTATTATTATGCACCAGAATGCAACATTACTACAGAAGGATAATCGGATTTACACACTTGCTCTAGATTCAAGCAAAATTTGAAATACATTTAGGATTTGTCCCAGCTGGGGAAAAAAGATGTTTGTGGATTTTGTATTTGGTGTGGACTTCTTTTGTTTTGTTGTTCTTAAGAATGAGTTAGCTAGCACATTCTAAATTCTAATGCAGAGAAGGCAAGTTATACTTTAGCACGTTGGCTAGACCAGCTGAAGCACAGGCTCCCCCAACTCTGCCAGCTTTCATATGCTGAGGTACAACTTGCTTGTCTAACTGGAGTTTTAGAACTTGTTAGCTAACATTCTATAATAAATCTTTATCTTTGGCAATATAAACCCTAAATTTGGTGGGAAGACCGAACTGGCCTGCAGAAAGTGGCAGGAAAGGAAGAAACCAAGGAGGAATGACAGGATGCAGCTAAGCAACTGGATGTAGCAAGAGAGAGTGTCTAACATGTAACCCCCTTTCTTCTCTTTTCTTTTCATTTTACGGGGTTAAACCAAAAACCTTATTGCTATAATTAAAGCTGCTGTTTCTACTTGCTCTGAGTTGACATGGAAACAGTCAAAGACGAAGTGGTTGTACAGAAACTTGAGTGGCTTCAAACAAGTAGATGCTATTTCAGCACACTAGAAAGTGTACAGAAGTTGTTATCCATGCACAGTAGCTGTTTTGAAGCTGATGTGGAAGTCTTTGTTAAGGGCAGACATTCCTGCACATACACACATATGCCCTTAGTTAGATCCAGTCCAGTCAGATCCAGCTCAGCCTTGCAGGGAGAAAATGGAGCTGGCAGGGATAACCCAGATAATCTATGGATTGGCTCTAAATAAAGGTTCCTGTAATTTTACAGAAATCAGTGGGATTGAGATTAGAAAACCCCATAAAAGAGGAATCGCAGACGGGAGTCAACTCCTTTGTGAGCTGTACTACATCACTGAATCAAAGACAACATTTGAGCCTAACAGCTACAGAAATTGTCAGGTTTTTTCCTTATTTCAAGTTGTGTGCGCGCTCTGTATTGTGGATGCTGAAACAACTGGTTATGTGGTACAACTGTTTTATCTAATTGTCAATATAATACCTACGGTGAGACTATATGAAAGAAGATTATCTCTGATTGTCAGAAGTTTTCTGTGAGGTTTAAATATAAATATATTTTAAGGTTTAGGCCAGGGTTATATGCTTCATTTTAAAGGAAAATAACTCTCTAATTAGTGATGATAGTCTAGCAAGGGTGCGCTGTAACTGCTGTGCTGTAATTGTTTATCTTTGGAGTGTTATTCAGTAAAGAGACATTTGAAATAGCTAATTGTGTGTGTAACTGTCTTATGGTAGAGACAGGTACAGGATTCCTAAGAAAAGGAAAGTGAATCATATTATAATTTCCACTTTTAATATTCAGAGGGTTCCTTTGGAAATTCATCCATTCATCTGTGCAAATACTGTAAATCAACATAGGCTATATGTAGGTTATATACAGTTGTATTCAAGCTTCACTCTGGAGCTTCCCTAGTATTTGATCCAGAGTTCACCATGCTTGGATTATAGAAGCATAGCTCAATCCAGAACATAAATTCAGAAAAGGTCCAGAGTGTAGTCTGAATAGAGGTGCATCAGTTCTATACTGGCTGAGCCCTGTGAATAAATGTTTGTTTTCAGTTACCAAGCTCTACAAGTAAGAGAAAAAACAGTTACCTATCTTTTGTAACTGTTGCTCTTTGAGATGTGTTGCTCATGTCCATTCCATTCTAGGTATGTGTGCGCCCACATGCACAGTCATTGGAGATTTTTGCCTTAGCGGTATCTGTAGGGTCGTCTGTACCATTCCCTTGAGTGCCGCATTCATGCGTTGGTATATTAGGTGCTGACAACCCTACGTCCTCTCAGTTCCTTCTTGCCGGCAACTCCAACAGAGGGGTAGGAGGGCGGGTAATGGAACAGACATGAGCAACACGTCTCGAAGAACAAGTTACAAAAGGTAGGTAACCGTTTTTTCTTCTTCGAGTGCTTGCTCACGTCAATTCCATTCTAGGTGACTCACAAGCAGTATCCTCGGAGCTGGGTTCAGAGTTCAGGGTCTTGTGGCTTGTAACACTGCTCTACAGAAGCCAGCATCATCCCGGGACTGCTGGGTAAGTGCATAACGGGACGAGAATGTGTGGACGAACGACCAGGTGGCTGCTATACAGATGTCCTGGATAGGTTAGGAACGTTGCTGAGGAGGCTTACGCCCTGGCTGAATGGGTGGTTACAATCGCTGGAGGTGGCACCTTTGCCTGATCGTAGCAGCAGCGAATGCAGGCAGTGATCTAAGATGAAATTCTTTGAATGGACACTGAAGGATCTTTCATCCTGTCGGTCACCGCGACGAACAATTGCAACGACTTGCGAATTGGCTTGGTCCTTTCAATGTAGAAGCCTAGCGCTCTCCTGATGTCTAGGGAATGCAACCTATACTCCTCCTCCGGCTTTGGAAAAAAGAGAGGTAAGTAAATGTTGTGGCCCGTATGAAACTGCAAGACCACCTTGGGCAGAAAAGCCAGGTGCGGCTGCAGCTGGATCTTGTCCTTGTAGAAGACCATGTAGGGTGGTTCTGAGGTAAGCACCCTAATCTCAGAGACCCAGTGGGCAGATGTTATCGCAACTAGGAACGTGACTTTCCGGGACAGGAGGAGAGAGCAGGAAGCCAGAGGCTCGAAGGGAGGGTCCCGTGAGCCATGACAGCACAAGATTCAGATCCCATTGTGGAACTGGGTCCCTGATGTGCGGGTAAAGGCGCTCGAGGCCCTTGAGGAACCTGGCAGTTATGTCCTGGGCAAAAAACGACCTATCCTCAAGCAGTGGATAGAAAGCCGAAATAGTGGCCAAGTGGACTTTGATAGTTGAAAGGGACAGGCTTTGGAGCTTCAGATGCAGGAGGTAGTCCAGGATCAACTGCAGCAAGGCCCACTCGTGCCGAATACCTTTATCGGAGGTCCAACAAGCGAACCACTTCCATTAGGCCAGGTAGGTCGTTCTGGTGGAGGGCTTTCTGCTTCCCAACAGGACCTACTGGACAGTGGCTGAGCATTCCTGCTCCTCTGCATTTAACCATGCAGCAGCCAAGCAGTCAGGTGCAGCACTGCCAGGTTCAGATGCAGAAGACTGCTGTGGTTCTGGGACAGCAGGTCGGGCCTGAGTAGCAGCTGTAACGGAGCAGCCACTGATAGGTCCAGCAGCGTGCCGAACCAGTGCTGGCATGGCCAAGCGGCACTATGATGATCACTTTTGCTCTGCTTGATTTTCATGAGGACTATGTGAATCAGCAGCAGTGAAAGGAAGGCATACAACAGAGCTCCCCAACCACTGGAGCAGAAAAACGTCCAACGGGGAGCCTCTGTCGATTCCCCGAATTGAGCCGAAAACATTTCATTTTCTGTTCTACGTGGATGTGAACAGGTCCACCTGGGGAATCCCCCAACCTCTGGAAGATGGAGCTGAACACTTCTGGGTGGAGGGACCACTCGTAGCGAGACAAGAAGGTCCTACTGAGGTGATCTGCCAAAGCATTCCTGGCCCCAGGGAAGTGAGCGGCTACGAGAGGGACGCCATGTTGTACACAGTAGTTCCAGAGCTTGAGGGCTTCCTCATAAAGGGCAGATGGTGTGGCTCCGCCCTGCTTGATATAGAACATAGCCGCTGTATTGTCCATCAGGACCTGGACCACCCTGTTTTTAAGTGAGGTAAGAAGGCTTGGCAGGCCTTGCGAACTGCTCTGAGCTCCCTGATGTTGATGTTAGGGAGCCATCGTGACTCGACCAACGATGCTGCGTGCTGACATTGCCCAGGTGGGCTCCCCACCCCAGATCTGAGGCATCGGAGATGAGGGTCACCGATGGGGATAGAGCCGCAAAGGGAACTCCCTCCAACACCAATATAGGACTCTGCCACCAGGTGAGTGACGACAGTACGTGGTCCAGGACCCTGACCACATGCTCCATGCTGTGTCTGTTGGGGATGTAGACCAACGCCAGCCACATCTGCAGGGGTCTGAGGCGGAGCCACATATGGCAAACCACTTAAGTGCAGGCCATCATGTGGCTCAACAAGTGCAGGCAGATGTGAGAGGTAGTAAGAGGATGTGCTTGCATGCATGAGATGAGGTCCATCATGTCTTGGAACTGAGCCTCGGGGAGGAAGGCTCTGGCCTGAGTAGAGTCGACGACCGCTCCAATGAACTCTATGCTTTGTTCTAGAATTAAGGTTGACCTTTTCTCATTTAACAACCACTCCAGGTCGTGACAGGTGGAACAAACAAGATCGAGATACTGTCGCACTGGAACCCGAGACCAACCCTTTATTAGCCAATCATCAAGATATGGGCAAATTTGAACACCCCAGCGCCTCAGGTAAACAGCCACTAGTGCTATGCACTTCTTGAACACTCTTGGGGCTGACGGGAGACCGAATGGCAATACCGTGAATTGGAAATGGCACTGGCCCAGAGTAAAACGAAGGAAGCACCTGTGCCCTGGGAAAATGGAAATATGCATCCTTCAGATCGAGGGCAGCGTACCAGTCTTCCGGATCCAGGTAGGGGATGATGGAGGCCAGGGAGACCATGCAAAACTTCAACTTTTTGAGAGACTTGTTGAGATGACGCAAGTCCAAAATGGGTCTGAGGCCCCCTATTGCTTTCGGGATTAGGAAGTAGCGGGATTAGAACCTCTTTTCCTTTCATGTCTTGAGGGACCTCCTCCACCTCCCCCAAGCGCAGGAGGTTCTCGACTTCTTGGACTAGGAGTTGTTCATGAGAAGGGTCCATGAAGAGGGATGGGAAAGGGGGGTGGAAGGGAGGGTTGGCCTCTGCAAGATGTAACCCAGGGATCTCAAACACGCGGAGCTCTTCCCTGTGGCCCGCCAAGCTCCCTGCGTGCCCCCCCCCCCCCCCGTTACTGCCTGTCTCCCCTCAACTCCCCTAACCCCACTCCCGAGTTATTTTATATGGCAGCTAAGCTCCCCACGCGCTGCTCACCAATGTTTGGGGCCAGGTCTCTCCCCCAGCCCCGCCCGCTGCCCCCACGCACCTCCCCCGAGTATCCCCTGGCCTCACTTGCTGCCCCTCACCGCCCCGAAGCCTGCAGCTCATGCTGACTCCGCCGGCTCTGCCGGCTTCCGGCATCACCTGCTGCCGCAGGGTCCTAGTGCCCCCCTCCACTAGGGCCAGGGCAGGCTGCCCTTCCCCTGCCTTTCTGCCCTAGTCAAGCCTCTCCAATGCCCCAAACCCCTCATCCCCAGCCCCACAGCCCTCACCCCTGCACCCCCTCCTATCCCCAAACTCCATCCCAGAGCCTGCACCCCCACCCCCTGCCGCAGCCCGGAGCCTGCACCCAGCACCCAAACTCCCTCCCAGAGCCTTAGGCAGGTGGGGGTGGAGTTTGGGGGAGGGAAGGTTCTGGGCACCACCAAAATTTCTACAAACCTGCCACCCCTGGAAGAGGCAGAGCAGGAGTGGAGTGGTGGTGCACCCAGTGCAGTGGGGAGGCTTTACTGAGTGTATATATTTTATTAAAACCGCTTGGAAATGACTTAGTCGAAAAAAAGAACACTCATGGAAGAAAAGAGTTTTTCAAGACAAATGGGAGAATTTTTATTTTTTCACAGAGGTAAAAGATAAAATTCAATGCCTTATTTGTCAGCAAATGATTGCTGTTCCCAAGGAGTATAACGTGCGTTGGCACTACGGCACGATGCACCGTGAAAAATACGATGCGGTCACTGGAAAAATCCGAGAGGAAAAAGTTCAGCAACTTAAAGCAGCATTTGCCAAGCAAAGAAATTTCTTTTTGGGGATTAACAAGTCTAGCAAAGATTCAGTAAGAGCAAATTTTGTGATAAGCGAAATAGCTAAATCATCGCGACCTTTTACAGAAGGCTTATTCGTAAAAGAATGTCTTATGAAGGCCAGCGAAATTTTATGTCCTGATAGGAAGAAAGTTTTTGAATGCATAAGCTTGTCTGCCAATACAGTTGCCTGCAGGATAACGGATTTAGCTGATAATGTGCAAAAACAATTGATTCAAATGGCAAAAGACATCAAAGCATTTTCAATTGCTCTTGATGAGAGTACAGATGTATCAGATACCGCACAGTGTGCAGTGTTCATTAGAGGTGTGGATTGCAATTTGAATATAACTGAAGAATTGCTAGACTTAATACCACTGAAGGGTACCACAACAGGACCTGACATATTTCAAGGACTGGAAGAGTGCATTGAAAAAGCTGCGCTGCCATGGAACAAACTCGTATCTTTGGCTACGGACGGTGCGCCATCAATGTGCTCTGAAAACGTTGGTGTGGTTGGATTATTGAAGATCAAACTGAACAGCCTCAATATATCAGGAATTAGCTTCACCAGTATACATTGTATTTTGCACCAAGAAGCCCTGTGTAGTAAAAGTCTACAAATGAAGGAAGTTATGGATGTAGTTGTTAAAACTGTTAATTTTATACGTGCACGAGGGCTGAACAACAGACAGTTCACTTCTTTTCTAGCAAGTATGGACAGCGAATATGGGGAACTTTTGTATCATATTCAAGTTAAATGGCTGAGTCGTGGAAATGTTTTGAAGCTTTTTTTTGCACTTAGAGAGGAGATTGATTCCTTCATGAAAATGAAAAACAAGGAGGTTCCACAGCTTGCTGATTCCACTTTTATCTGCAACCTTGCTTTTCTAACAGATGTAACTGATCACCTGAATGCACTGAACTTGAAACTTCAAGGTAGAAAACAGGTGATAACACAGATGTATGACAGTGTTAAGTCATTCAAAGTCAAGCTTACTTTGTGGGGGAAACAGCTGACTGCTGGCAATTTGGTTCATTTCTTGACTCTGAATTCCTTAGGAAAAGTTGAACCCAAATTCTTGAAAGAATATGCAGAGATCATTTCTAACGGACACAAACAGTTTGATGTGCGGTTTAAAGATATCAAGGCACTTGAACCACATTTTCAACTTTTTTCCACACCATTTGCTGTTGAAATTGACTATGTTGCAGAGGAAATGCAGATGGAGTTAGTGGAGCTTCAGTGTGACACCATTTTGAAGCAGAAGTATACAGATACTGGAATTCCAGAATTCTACAGGTTTCTTTCACAAGAAAGATTTCCCATGTTATTCTCTGCTTCCGCAAGGATAATGGCAATGTTTGGAAGTACATATATATGTGAACAGTTTTTCTCTTCCATGAAGATTAACAAATCTGTGTTAAGGTCAAGGCTCACTGATGAACATTTGAAAGCAACACTGAGATTGGTTTCGTCTCAGGATATCAAACCTAATATTGATGCTCTGGTTGATGCCAAACACTGCCAGCTAAGTGGCCAAAAATGAAATAACTGTCAAAATTTGCACTGACTTTTCACATTACAGTTAAAGAAGTTAATAAAAAAGTTAATAAATTGACTTTTAAATAGCATACTATATTTTAATACTATACTACTCTTCCTTTTTTTTCTGCCTACCTCCAGGCCCTTCCCACCGCCAGGCCGCCAAACAGCTGTTGGTGGCGCTTAGCACTTTACAGGAGGAAGGGGGGAGGAGCGGGGAGCCGCGCGCTCAGGGGAGAAGGTGGAGAAGAGACAGGGCAGGGGCAGGGCCTCATGGAAGGGGTGGAGTGGGGGCAGGGCCAGGTGCAGCGAGGGGGAGTGTCAGTGATGCGGCCCTCGGGCCAATGCACTAGTCCTTGTGTGGCCCTCGTGGTCATTTGAGTTTGAGACCCCTGGTGTAACCTGAGGATATTACTTTGAGCACTCAACAGTCCAAGGTCAGCTGAGACCAGGCCGACCAGAAGGAGCAGAGGCAGTAGAGGAAAGCGTGGGAGTGTGGATCCTGGGAGGTGACTGGGGTGTCGTCCTCGAGCGCAACCTCAACATGACTGCTTCTGGCCTCCTTGGTTCCTGGAAGGGCCAGGCTGAGAAGACAAATGGGAAGACCATGTAGGTCCTCAGGCGGGGAGTACCCGAGGACCTAGACTGTGGAGGCGGAGGGCAGAACGACTTCCTGGCCTGCTAAGGAGTATGAAGGCCCAAGGAGTGGAGGGTGGCACGGGAGTCTTTACGGCCATGGAGTCTCAAGTCCGTGAGCTTGGAGAAGAGCCCATCCCCCTCAAACAGGAGGTCCTGTATAGTGGCCTGCATCTCATGGGATAACCCGGAGGACTACAACCAGGAGCTGTACCTCATGGCCAACACAGAGGTGACCACACAAGCCGCTGAGTCAGTAGCGTCCCAGGCCATTTGAAGGACTCCCCTTGCCACCACTGTGCCTTCATCCACTCAAGTGGTGAACTCCTGAGCTCGGTCCTGTGGGAGGGCCTCTTTGAATTTGTTAAGGGAGTCCCACAGGTTAAAACTGTACCTGCCTAACAGGGCCTAGTGGTTAGACATCCAAAATTGCAGGCTTGCCATCAAATAAATCTTTCTGCCAAGTCCATAGAATCATAGAATACCAGGGTTGGAAGAGACCTCAGGAGGTCACCTGGTCCTGCTTTGAGCAGGGGGCTGGACTAACACCAACTAAATCATCCCAGCCAGGGCTTTGTCCAGTCTCTTGGTGTCTTTGTTTTTCGGCGTGCCACTGACTTTGCCCTGCCTGTCCATTTCATTAATGGCAGACAGACCAGTGACGCCGCTGAAGGGTGCATATACAGATATTTAAACCCTTTCACAGGAAGGTAACACTTCTCTTCGATTCTGTCTGCTTCTAAGAAGGTGGAAAAGGAGGTCTGCCACAGTGATTTGGCAATCTTAAGGACCCCTGAGTGGACGGGCAGCATGACCCAGGCCATGGTGGGTGGGAGGGGGAGGGGCTGCCCGTTTGAGAGGGACCCGCCACTGCTTTGTCCGGAGATGACGACGACAAGTGCACTGCTGGGGGAGGGGGAGGTTCCCCTTCCCCTTCCCCTTCTCTGGGGATGGCTCCTTAGGTGCTGGAGTTTGATGCGCTGCCTCCGCGTCGGATTCGGTACTGTACTCCAACTCCGGTGCCAGCTGTGCTGGGGGCGATTTGTCCAAGTCCGCCAGGGAGGACTGGTGGGAATATGGGACCAACATCACGGACATGCCCCACGGGTTCCAGTATGGCCATTGAGCGGGCCACTTTCCCTGCTGCCATGCCATCTCTGCAGGTGCCACGCCAGCTTAGCGGCTTGGTGGTAAATCACCCCTCCTTGGAGAGGGGCTGAACTCCTGGTCTAAGTCCGACCATTGCCCTTCTGGCGACCAGGGCAGAGCCATCAAGGCCTGAGTCTGCCGACTGACACTGGTCAGCAACCGGTGAGGTGAGGATCAGTGACTGCCCAACAAGCGATACTGGGGGGGGATGGAGACTGGTGCCATGACAGGGAGTGATCCCGCCCCGGTGGGGACTGACACCTGAGAGACCATCTGAGCGAGGGTGACCTGCACCATAGTGATCTTTCATGGGAAGCTTGCCAGTATCGGTGGTAGGAGGACCGGTGCCTAGACTCTGGTGTCCCATGTCTTGTAGCGGAAGAGTGTGGTGTCGGGGACTGGAAATGCGGTGCCAGGATCCTAGGCCACGGAGATGGTGATCTACATCTGCGGTCTGGGGTCCAAGGGTGCTCCACTGCCCTATGGGGTGGTCCCATGATTGGCTTGCCCTTAGGTGCTGGGGCCTTATCAAGCCTGGCGCAGTGTCTGCAGTACCGGTCAGCCAACTTGCTCTTTAGCCGCTGGAGCCGCTTCGGGCAACGAGGACCTGAGGAGAAGCTGGGGTCCCCTGCCACTCCCGGGAGTCAGATCCCTGGCTAGGCTCCCGGGGGTCTGACCTCAGTGGCACCCCCGTGACGGGCACATGGCCTGACATAGGTCCTTTGCCTGAGGCCCCTTTCCCCTCCAGTGCCAGGGGGCTCTTCTTTTGCCGCTTCTTCGGTACCGGCGAGGGGGAACGGTGCCGGCGGTGCGCTCCACACCAATGCTGAAGTGTGCGGTGTGGGATCCGAGTGGGACGGCTCCAACACAGGACGAAGTGCAGCTTCCATGAGGAAGGCCTTCTAGTGGATATCCTGCTCCTTCTGCGTTCTGGGGCAAAAGCTCTTACAGATTCTGCACTTGTTCTTTCTATGGGACTCCCCATACATGGGACTTCAAACAGCTGGCATGGGGGTCACTAATAAGCATCAGCCTGTTGCATGATGAGTATGGTTTGAAGCCGGGAGAAAGGGGCATGTCCCGCTCAAGGGCAAAGTCCCAGCCGGGTCTAACTACAAACTAACCTAACACTTAACTTAATGGCTAACTAATATGACAGATTCAGACCAGAAGAACATAAAAGAGTGGTTGAAGGCAGGGATATCAGCCTTCAGAATGAGCAGGTCCCTGTTCTCTGGATAGCCAAACAAAGGCTATTCCAGACCAATTAAGACACCTGACGCCAATTAACCAGTTAAGGCCGGTAGGCTAATGGAGACAGCTAGAACCAATCAAGGTCCCACTTATACTGTTTAAAAGCTCTCCTTCCAGTGGCCTCCGGGGAGCCAAGGTGAAAGGAGCTGGAGGAGAGGAAGCATTGCTGAATCCTGAGGTAAGGGTGAAACTAGGGAAAGGGGACCACGGGGGAAGTGGCCCAGGGAATCAAAGCAGCGTCAGTGATGAAGGGAAAGTCGCCAACAGCTGCTACCATTAGGGTCCCTGGGCTGGAGCCTGGAGTAGAGGGCGGGCCCGGGTTCTCTCCCCCGCCATACTCTAGAGAGATCCCCTGGAGAAGGGAAGCAGGACTCGGTCCAGGCAGGGGGCTGAACTGCGCTTACTGAGCTCTACGGAGCAACAGAGACTGTGGGGTATTCCCCCTTCCCATCTCCCATACTGGCCGGTGATGAAAGTAACTCAATAGGCTGTGACTCTTGCCACTACACTGAGAAAGGGAGGTCACACTGGGGCCTTATCGAGTTTCTGAGACCACTGAATCCGCCCAGAAGCGCAGGACCCACCAATACAGGCTCGGAACTTTGTCACACTAAGTACCTACAAACTACATACAAAGAAGACAGACAATGGGCTATGAAGAACCGCTAATGCTCTTGCGATGCAAGACAAGGAGCTCTGACCAACTGTCCCAGGTGGTGAGGAACTGAGAGGGCAGAGTCGGCAGCGCCTAATATACCAATGCATGAGCACGGCACAACCATCTGGATACCGCTAAGGCAAAAAATCTCTCATGACTGTGCACATGGGCACGCACACACCTAGAATGGAATGGACATGAGCAAGCACTTGAAGAAGAACTAATTTTCTTTTGTAATTTCAATATTGGATCAAATTACCGAACCATATTTTCGTGTCTCCCGCAACGACAATGCTCCCGTACCAAATGCTTCAGAAGAATGCACAAGAAACCCCATAATGGACAATTATGGGATAACTTGTCTATAAAGGAAGGTTTTCCCCCTAAACCCTGTCAGTCAGCGGTTGGTTTATGCCTTACAACATGAGGGTTTATATCCTTTGCAAATGTTTTCTCCTATGTAGTTTATCTTATAAGAATAATGAGAATATCTAAACATCTAATATTTTTCTATTACTATTAAGTTCTTGATCTGAATGATATTGTGAAGAAATGAGTTCTGTAAGAGTATTTCCTTTGAATAATTTTAAATGTTTAGCCTCTTGTTCTTGTGTTATGAGAGAGTAAATAAGCACCTTACTTAACTTCTCTGTATCAAAATTGTGGCTCATTTCTTGCCCTCTCTACTTGTTTTTTAGGCTTTTAAACAGAGATTATTAAAATAATTTAAGATCAACACTATGTAGCGATTGCTCTATGGCCCAGAGGGAGAAACCATTAAACATTTTCTGAGTTTAGTTGTTAATATTTCTCATCTTCCAACAGGGTGCATATACAGAGCCGGGATATTATAAAGTAAGTTCTATCTTGATTAAGAGAATAAAAGGAAGGACATCTATAATGAAGGTACTTAGGAACGGAAATCACCTCTGGCCTTTTTCTTTATTGTTGCATGTATTTTCATAAGCTAGTGGAAACTACAAATTTCTCTTGTGAATCACTTAGTTATTTTGTGGGAATTGGCATGTTTTTGTTTGTAATATTTTAGGAGACCACGGGTTTAATTCTGCCTCTAATAATCTGCCAGGTTTAATGTAAAATTTATCTTTAAAGTTACTCATCATTCATCAGTATTTTTACTGTCAAAATTCACTATTACTATCAAAATGTATTTAATTCCACAGTAATATAAAACGGTAACAAACCCTGCATAAGTCTCTCTCTAACGAACACATCTTTCAAAGCACCAACCTTTCCATAACATTTATACTAATGGCATTATCAGTACAGATCTGCAGATTTTCAGTCTTTTGAAAGAGTAATTCAGTAGAAAGCTGACAATCTGTGCCTTTAAACAAAACTTCTTTTCTGTGGAGTCCAGCTATTCAGAACATAGAAATAACTAAAAACAATTATGAATATTAGTAAATGGTGAGTTCTCTGCTCTTCTTATCTATATCAGGTTTATATCAACCACTTACCCTTGATCACTTCTGATTGCTCCCATGACACCAAGGACTAATGGCCAGCCAGGTCCTAGACTGTCACCTTGACTCTGCAAAATCTGTAATACACACTCCAATTGTTTGAGCCTGATATCAGGATGAATAATGTTTGACAGTTCCTTCAATGGATTTAACAAAAGCAACTGCAGCCTCTAGAAATAAATAGAGAAACAGCAAGGAGAGTAATAACTAACAGATTATAATGCATCCTTATGAAGCCATACAGTACAAATCTGCATTTTTTAGAGTGGGATTTTCAAAAGTGCCTACAAACCATCAGTGGAGGCTGGGCACTTAACTTCTTTAGGTACTTTTGAAAATAATTTTAAGGTATAGGTTTTTTTCTCCCTCCGTAAAGTATTATATTTCCCAACAAATTTGGAGATACTTTTAAATCTTGCAGGTGAAGTTTAAACTTAGGAAATGTAACAGTATATTAAAAGATTGCAACGTATTATTTAAAAATAAGCACCAAACATGAACAAAGATTGATCAAGATGCATCTCTCTCAACTATTCCCCAGTATGAGGGTTACTCTTTTAGACCCAAATGTATTTCAGCCACATCGAAACTTTGTGCAGTGTAAATGGAATTGTCATCTTGATAACTGCAAAGACATGCTAGATCAGGGTGGCCAACCTGTGGCTCCGGAGCCACATGCGGCTCTTCAGAAGTTAATATGCGGCTCCTTGTATAGGCACCAACTCCGGGGCTGGAGTTACAGGCACCAACTTTCCAGCCCAGGGGGGGGGGGGGAGAAGACAGGGGTTGCTCACTGCTCAACCTCTGGCTCTGCCACAGGCCCTGCCCCCACTCCACCCCGCCCCCTCCCCTGAGCTTGCCATGCCCTCGCCTCCCCAGCCTCCTGCACGCCATGAAACAGCTGATCGGGAGGTGCAGGGAGGGAGGGGGAGGCGCTGGCGCTGATCGGCGGGGCAGCTGGTGGGCGGGAGGCGCTGGGAGCTGATGGGGGGCTGCTGACGTAATACTGTGGCTCTTTGACAATGTACATTGGTAAATTCTGGCTCCTTCTCAGACTCAGGTTGGCCATCCCTGTGCTAGATCATTAAACTGAAGATACAGCTGAAGATTTATTTCCAGATTCTTTCAACCTTTATACCATCTATCCCTCCTTTTGGGTCTTTGTTTCACATAGTATCAAACACTTGGGCTTTGGCAGGTTTTGGGAGCTCATGGCCAAAAATCAGGAACTCTTACATTCTCACTCAAGCTCTTGCAATGACTTATTGTGTGACCCTGAGCAACTCATTTAACCACTATCTCAGTTTACTCATCTATAAACTGGGATTAAGAAAAATCACATTCCTTGTAATTTTGTTTCTTGGACGACGATTTCACAAGAGTCTCATTCATGAGTTTCACGCCACCAGTGTGAAACTGGTTGGGAACTTCCAGAACCAAGGATCCTTGGAGGACAATATCCCTCCATGCAAGCACTCATAATCATTCCCAGAAAGTAGTTATCAGTGGTTCACAGTCATGCTGGAAGGGCATAACAAGTGGGGTCCCGCAGGGATCAGTTCTGGGTCCACTTCTGTTCAATATCTTCATCAATTATTTATATAATGGCATAAAGAGTACACTGTGACAGACCCAGACCAGTGGGGTACAGGAGTCTGGTAGAGGGCAAATATACTGGTCACTGGATGAATAGTTTTCTGTTCCCTGAGTGATCAGAGCAGGGGTTGCACTAGAGTAATCAGGAACCTGCTAGAACCAGTTAAGGCAGGCAGGCTAATTAGGACACCTGGAGCCAATTAAGAAGAAGCTGCTAGAATCAATTAAGGCAGGCTAATCAGGGCACCTGGGTTCTAAAAAGGAGTTTGTGGTGTGAGTGTGAGGAGCTGGGAGCAAGAGGCGCAAGGAGCTGAGAGTGAGAGGGTGTGCTGCTGGAGGACTGAGGAGCACAAGCGTTATCAGACACCAGGAGGAAGGTCCTGTGGTGAGAATAAGGAAGGTGTTTGGAGGAGGCCATGGGGAAGTAGCCCAGGGAGTTGTAGCTGTCATGCAGCTGTTACAGGAGGCACTATAGACAGCTGCAGTCCACAGGGCCCTGGGCTGGAACCCAGAGTAGAGGGCCTGGGTTCCCCCCAAACCTCCCAATTAACCTGGACTGTGGGTTCTTCCAGAGGGGAAGATCTCTGGGCCGTTCCCCAACCCACATGGTGAATCTCTGAGGCAAGAAAATCCACCAATAAACGCAGGACCCACCAAGACAGAGGAGAAACTTTGTCACAACACTTATAAAGTTTGCAGATGAGACCAAGCTGGGAGGGGATGCAAGTGTTTTGGAGGATAAGATTAAAATTCAAAATGATCTGGACAAACTGCAGAAATGGTCTGAAGTAAATAGGATGAAATTCAATAAGGACAAATGCAAAGTACTCCACTTAGGAAGGAACAATCCAGTTGCACACATACAACATTGGAAATGACTGCCTAGGAAGGAGTACTGCGGAAAGGGATCCGGGGGTCATAGTGGACCATAAGCTAAATATGAGTCAACGGTGTAACACTGTTGCAAAAAAAAGCGAACATCATTCTGGGATGTATAAGCAAGAGTGTTGTAAGCAAGACACGAGAAGTAATTCTTCCACTCTACTCCGCGCTAATTAGGCCTCAACTGGAGTATTGTGTCCAGTTCTGGGCACCACATTTCGGGAAAGATTTGGACAAATTGGAGAAAGTCCAGAGAAGAGCAACAAAAATGATTAAAAGTCTAGAAAACATGATCTATGAGGGAAGACTGAAAAAATTGGGTTTGTTTAGTCTGGAGAAGAGAAGACAGAGGGGACATGATAACAGTTTTCAAGTACATAAAAGATTGTTACAGGAGAAGGGAGAAAAATTCTTCTTCTTAACCTCTGAGGATAGGACAAGAAGCAATGGGCTTAAATTGCAGCAAGGGTGGTTTAGGTTGGACATTAGGAAAAACTTCCTGTCAGAGTGGTTAAGCACTGGAATAAATTGCCTAGGGAGGTTGTGGGATCTCCAACATTGGGGATTTTTAAGAGCTGGTTGGACGAACACTTGTCAGGAATGGTCTAGATAATACTTTGTCCTGCCTTGAGTGCAGGGGACGGGACTAGATGACCTCTCGAGGTCCCTTCCAGTTCTATGATTCTATACATGCATCCTTACATCCCACAGAACAGGTGGTACATTCAAATTCTACTTGTGTTAGTGGTTCAGCCACTGCTCCCCTCAACTGTCAGTGTGATGATGGTATCTTCAGAGTAGGGAAAATTAGTTACTTTGTAATTCTGGTCCTTTGAAGTTCTCTCACAGAACTGTTACTCTCCACATAGACCACCACACCTGCCTCTTTTCAAAGTTTGGAGGTTTTTGCTTTTGAGGTCACGCATTTTTGCCTATATGAAAGTACATAAGTGAATGTTTCATCCTTTTACACCAAAAGGAACTGACAGCTGATAACACCAGTGGACTGTACCACTTGCACTACAGGATTGGAAAATTCGCCGTGTGGGCATTGATGCACCTCACTATAACTCTTTAGCTGTGGGAGTTACCAGGCAATCTTGTAATCATGTAATGGATGCTGAGAGGATGGAATCTTTAAACTGTAATCTTTCACAGAAATGTTTTGAAGATTAACTATTATTTTGTGCAGGGCTTATGAATCTTTATAAAAAGTGCTAAGCATTATTATTTTATGAGTATTATTATTATTATTATAATATTAAGAGGCATGAGATGATACAGGATTTCATTTATTTTTCATGGTTGACAGATCTTTAATTTTTTACCACAAAATCATAATTAACAGGTTTTTCCACAGCGCAGTTTTTCAAATGAAAAGGGAAGTGATACAGATGAGCAGTAACTAATATTGACTACTGAGTCAACTTCAAATGCAATGGGAAGGAGAAAGGAGGACTTAAAAGAGAAGGGCGGAGGATCAGAAAGGGACATTCCATGCCAAAGTCCTAAAAGCTTTTATTTCTCAATAACAAACTACCCAAAAAAAAAACCCTCCAAAACATTTTACCCTAAATGGAACAGGCCATATCACGTTAAAACAAAAAACAATACTTTTATGTTCCTCTATGTTTCATTTGGTATGTCATAGCCATCTATGCCCAACATATGCATTACTTTAATTTTTAGACAAATATACATATACATTGAATGAACTTAAAATTTCTCCTTTTAACAGTTGCTTTGTTCTGGTGATATAATTTTCCATTCCAAATGTCAAAATGACCGGAAGATTGCAGGTCTCACCAGAACTTAGTCCTCAGTCAAAAAACACTGAACTTTTATCTCAGGCCTTGCTGGTTTGACTCCACGTGAAGGACTTGATTCCCTCAGTGCATCCAACCACTGTCTAGGAGCACTCAGCCCTCTTGATTCTGTGGTCTAGTCTGTGCTAGCTCTAGCATACACCAATGAAGGATCGATATAACATGGCTGCATCCTGCCTTTGGCAATTTCCCTATGTTAGGGTGAATGAAACCAGCTCTGCCAGCTGAAAGTTTCCTCCCGATGGTGTTTTTTCTCAGCTGGTCAGTCACTTTAAGAATCTGGTTCCTAAACTGAGTAGTGCCTAGGGGCCAGATTTAAATAGAAAATCTGGCCCAAAAGATTAATTAGCAGTCGGAAAAGAAATCTGCATGAAGTAAAATTTATTAAATAAAAAAGGTAGTATTTGAAACACTACCCCTAAAGAACCTAGTTTTATTACACTTCTAAAAAAGAGACATACATTTTAAGTCAGAAAATAAAAATATATATTGCCAAAGAATAAAAAAATTATAGGGACAGACTCTGTAAGATAACAGAAAAGGGCTAATTTTTTTTTAATTAAACGCCGAGAAATGAATAGGAGACAGAAAAAATTTAAAAACAGCTGAAGAGAAAAAGCCAAAGTATGTGTAGGAAAAATCAGCTAACTTTCTCTCTCTCTCATATAATGGCTTTATATAGAGAGACAGGATAAAGATAGATTCTTTTGGTGTATAAACTGTATCTTGTAATCCTGTGCCTTCTGTAAAAATTTTCTATATTCCTCTAACCATTTTAGAATTGTTTTGTACTGATGACGGTGGTCCACATTTTGTTCTACTACATGAACACAGTGAGTTAGCAACATCATTCTTTGTTCTCCATGTGTGAAAGGAAGGAGGTTGTAGCTGATCAGAATGCATGATCTCTGTACCTAACGCACAAAGTTCCATCTACAGTATTTATAAACTCAATAGTAAAACTGCTTTATGAATGCCACCTGTTTGTTGAATTATCTGTAGGGAAGACTCTGATTTCATGTTCATTATGAATTCTAGAAAAGGAAAGAATCATTTCACAAAACTTACTTTACCTGATTTTGTGATAATGGAGGGTCATGGTTAAATGTAAGCCCGGCTTTAATGAGAGAGGTTAACGCTTCTGCACCCCATTCTCTCATTCTGGAGTTTGGATGCTGGCAGACCTGAAGATACAGCATAGCCTTATTTAAAGCTACATTCATTTAAACCAAGAAGAGTTGTAAACTTTCACAATTCAAACTGGATATATAAACTACGTAGTGTTTTTAAAATAATGATGATAATCAAATATTAATTTACAAGAATAAGACAAACAGCTGAAACCTCTGTATTTCACTATTTTTCCTATATTTCTCAAAACAACCTGCTTCTGTCAATCAATTAGGTGGTAAGGTCCTCAAACGTTAAGACTAAGTTTAATAATGATTAAGGAAAACACATCGGTAGGAAAAGCTTACCTTCTGAATAAGGAAACAAGAGGAAGCAACAGGGAGAGAGGCAGAAGTAAACAATGTGAAAATCAAGTCAGTTCAACAAAATATAGTTTCACAAATTAAATGAAAAGGCAATACATATCATTGCTAATTTAGATATTGGTAGCTTAAAAATGGTTTGACACAAAGAACCAAATTATGCTCTAGAAGGTGTGCCTGTAACTCATTTTCATTTAACTTGGCCTTGAACTGTTATGAAACATACCCAGGTTCACTATCTATTTTTTAGTACAGCAAAAAATGTCCTTAATGTACGGAAGTGACCAACAAAAGCCTGTGTGTGTGTGTGTGTGTGTGTGTGTGTGTGTGTGTGTGTGTGTGTGTGTGTGTGTGTGTGTGTGTGTGTGTGCGCGCGCGCGTGTGTACGTACGTACGTCTGTGTTTGGTTTGTCGTACATAAAAATACACATTTAAATAAACCTAAAATTATTGTACAAATGTTAAGAAATATAATGTGAAGACGACACTCCATTCTTCTTTCAAACCCTTGAGTAAAAGATAGGTATAATGCCATAAATCGAAGAGAAACTAAATTTTCACTGGCCTCTCAAAATTGACTCGCCTTTGTTTCTTGATGTAGTTCACATCAAGATTGCCCAATTCTAAATTTTCATAAATCACTATTTGTAGTGCAGAGAAATTAAAACACTACAAATGCATACCATCTTCTGCAAAGCTGTGCAAACATACCATGAGCAATTCTCCATGCTTTCATACTTGATATATCTGTGTCAGTCTCAAGAAAAAACTGTTTTGAGCCTTCAGTGACTTGTAAAGACAATGCTGCACCAACCCCTTCTCAGTGGGGATAGGGATGTATGAGACTGTCAGGGATAGGCAATGCCTGTGTCAAGGGAAGATGGAGAAAGGGAAGGGCAGATTCAACTGTTCTGGGGATGGGATAGTGGGGAGTGGAGAAGTGTCGCCACCACCCCGTCTACCACTCACTAGTCAAGCTTGAAGGGTGGTTCTCATGCCCTTTACCCCCAGCTATCTGTAAAACATCCCAGGTAGAGCCTGGCGCAGATACACAAATGTGTATCCGCAGCCGAGCCACAAAAATTATCTGCGGATCCGTGGATTTGTAGGGCTCTATGCTGGGGGCCAGGTTGAGGCTCCCACGCATCCCCCCTGCCGGAGCTTGGTTGGGAGTCATGGACCCTCCACCTGCCCTCGGCCAGGCAGGAAGCCGAGGGGGCGGGGATACGGCCGGGGGCTGCTCTCAGTGCTCCCCCCACTCCGTCAGGTGGAGGGTCCGCCACGGCTCCCCAGCTGGGCTCCACATCAGCAGAAATGGTCTGCGGATATCCATGGATATAAAGCGGATACCCGCGGATTTTCAGGGCTCTAATCCCAGGCACACTGCTAGGATTGCTCCTGCTCTCCCTGCCACATACCACTGAAGTATATGTTTCGCAGATGCTGGGTGGAAGGGGAAATCGGACCAAATTGCCGGTTTTGGGGATCAGGAAGGACTTTTTCCCCTCAGTGGAAGTCTGGCAGGGTGTCCACTATGTGTTATCCATCTTTCTCATAACATCACGGAGGCCCAATTTTAGGTTAATAAGGATTAAGGCAGCACTTTAAAAGAATGTTTGTTTATAAGTGGAATTTGTCATTTCATTTCAAGTTGTGACTGGTGTCCCGCATGGGCAAGAGCCTGTAATAGATCAGCTGCTGAAGGAAAACATGAGTAAGAGACCCAGGAGATGGCTGATACACTGACCTGACCTGTAGGAAAAAGGGTCTTTTGTCTTAAGTCTTTGCAGACTAAGGTACCCTCATTCTTCCTCACAGGGGAAGATGAGAGGCTCTGGAGATGAGCTGAATCCCAGGGATTACGCTGAAGAGGGCCAACCCAGAATAGTGATTATTGCTTTACTATGTCAGGGAAATGTGCTCAACTTCATTTTGAGAACATTAACTACCCAATACGCTACATGAATCCAGAATGAAACTTCTCTGAGGTGCAAGCAGTATATAAAAATGTTAAACTGATAATCATTTTGCTTTATCTTAACATGCTTAAAATATATAAAGGCAGATATTTAACACTGTAGAGAAAAAAAATAAACAATTCCAATAACACCTTTAAAGGTAAAGGAGATATACACCATTCTAGAAACAGGAAGTCAGACAAGCTAAAACTAAGAAGATTGATCAAAAGTTACATTTAGAATATTGATGCTTCTTTTTACATTTTTAGTTAAGTCCTTGCAGAAAGATAGATAATAGAAAGATTTTACTAAGAGCTATATATAGTAGTATTTATGATAAGACAAATCAGTTACCTCTAGGAGGTGACCAGTCAGAGGTCTCCACAGAATCTCAATCCTATGCATGTTAACCAGTCCCGTTTCCAACAGTTTAGCAACAGCAAAAAGAGATGGTTCCTAAGTAAAATGGAATTTAAACACATGATTAGAGATACCTAGTGTAATTTTAGAAATGTTCCCCTTCTTTTGATTTCCTGGTAAGATTTTTCCATTCATTACAGTAATTGTATTTGACAACTTATGGAAGTCACAGACCTCACACTGCAGCTAAATGGGACTGGGAGGTTTCCACAGATGCACCAACACTATGCTATTACCAGCCACAAGGGGATAGGAAAAGAGACAAACACTCCCTTTTGATAACAGTTTTTTCCTTTTTTGATACACCGAGTTTGCTTGAGTAGCATGAGTATTACAATCCCTCCCAAAGCTCTCTCTCTTGCATAATAATGTCTTTTAATGCTATCCTTCCCAACAGAAAA
Organism: Terrapene triunguis; assembly: GCF_002925995.2. Classification (NCBI taxonomy): domain Eukaryota; kingdom Metazoa; phylum Chordata; order Testudines; family Emydidae; genus Terrapene; species Terrapene triunguis. Next base: position 54,880,816 of record NW_020664419.1, on the reverse strand, counting down.
TCTGAACACACTTTACTAACAAAAGAATCTGATTTCTGTTCCATCGTAACAGACTTAAATTTGAAATATATAAAAGCCAACAGTAGAGATTATTTTATCTAAATATTTAGCAAAGCTCGTATTACTGTCATCCTAGATTTAGGATCAAAGTTGTAAGTTCCTGAAGAGATGTAATCAATCTCCCATTCATTTGATCTGTGTACAAAACAATAGCATTTTATGCTCAACTATAAAAAAAATTAACTATCACCACATAGTAAAATGGCTGCCACATTATAATTATGCTGCAGAGTGCACTTTACTATTTCCCCTTAACGTGAGGTTCCTTGTTCTCATTTTTAGTTAATGTTAAATTCAAACTATTTTAACTCAATTTCCTCTCTTTGCATTTTGAAGTCCCCTCTCCCAGTTTTATAATTTTAGTACATAATAAACCAAAAATCATTTAATCATTTTTGTATTTACTTCTCTCCTGAAGACACTACCACCAAAGCAAAAGAACAAGCAACACACCACCTAATACCACACCCCTCAAGGGAAATCCTCACCCCTAAAGCTCCTTAAATATCTCTGGGGGGTAGCAGGCTCAGAAAGTCATTCCACTTCTCTCCCCAGGACTCCCACGTAGTGACGTGCTTTTTTTGTTTTAAACCAAAATTGTCAAACTAGTTTTAAAGCATTTTAGAAGATATTGGTTGAAATGGAACATTTTAATATATCCCAGAGCATACCGTGTCATTCCACATCCTAGCTTTCTGAAATCTACAAAGCTTTTAAAAACTCATCCATCTACAACCTGATTATTAATGGAAATGCTCGACATTGCTTAGTTAATGTTAGAAAACATGATAAAAATACTACACAAGTGTTCAGAGAAGAAAATTCCTTGTCTTAATGTGCTAATTTTATGCTCATATCATATGTAGCATTAGCTTATTTTGATATTAAAAAACACTAATCTAGCTTAACAACAAACATGAGTCTGATGCCTATCTTACAAATACATATCTGAAAAGTAATAACAAAAAGTGTTCTATACCTTGTTATTTCCATAGGCCATTTCCATAGCTTCCAGAGACAAGGAACAAAGGGCATTTATTAAATGATGTAAAGACACGTCATCAAGGTACCTGAAAAATACCAGCTATCAAAACACTGTCACCGCTGATACAAACAAATACTTAGATCATAAGAAGATGTCTCTTACTGTGAGCTTTCAAATAGTCTTGAAAGTATATTGGATATAACTGGTAAATCAGTCATAACTGCTGTAGTTAGAACCTAAGGGACAGAAAAATGTATTTTGTAGATTGCAAGAGAAAGTATTGCACAATCATTATATTACAGAATGAACAATTATGCTTACTGTGCTGGGTCCTTCTACAGCTCTCCCAGGTTTTAAGGCACCTCCAACGCCAGGCTTTAAACCCAGAATCCATACGAGATGCTGAAATATAAAGGATGAATTTCTAACTGAACTATACAGATCAATGAATATAAAATACTATATTTGTATTTTTGGAGATATCTGATCTCTAAATATTTTTCTGAGTTCCATGAGAAAAGCCTCATCAGTTTGTGAGAAGAAGCTAACACTTCTACTCTTTTAGAGAACAATCAGCCTGCACCTGCTCTCTCAGGCAGATACAACAAACAAAGTTCAGAGGACAGTGCTAGAGCACTTCTTTATGGACATTAGAACATATAATGAGTAAAATACAATCTAACCGTATGTTGCTGTGTTCAAATCAACAATGCCCACATCTTAGAAATCATAACCCACCCCGAATTATAACAACAAGCCAATCAAAAAGCAATACATGCATTACCTACACCATACCTGTAGAGTAGCCAAGACAAGTTGCCATGATGTACCAAGAACTGCTCCATGGCAGTGAGCCAAGTTAAGTAATGTCCTCATACATTGGATATTTTTTGAAGTCAGCTAGACAGAACATATTACATTGTTATATTTATGTATTATGAGAAATCAATGGCATTCCTAGTAAAATCACTAATATCTTAAAAAATATTTAATGATATATTAAATAAAAAACCTGCACTTATGTGATGCATCCATACCAGGGAAGTAACTCAACAGCTTTCAACAACTGGTCCCCCATTCCCAATTGAATAAGGGTTGGGAATAGCTTGACAGTGTAAACAGAGTCAAATTATTTTCAATTTTATTTCCAGAAATTAGACACTTTGTTTCTCCAGATGTCTGACATTTAAAAAAAAAAATGGATGTTCAATCATATGACCCTGTCTACGTTAACCGTTTTTAAACCATAGTTGAGGGGGACAAAGGGCACCCATTACTGACATTCATAGTCATGATAATGGGTCATTCAAGTGCACAAAGAGCCACAGTGGCCACCTCTTAACATGATAACAGATCTTTCATATATCCACAGGTTCTCCCAGCTATGAAAAAATTAGGAGGCTACTTTAAGTAAATGGGCCTCTTGTTACAATAAAAGATTATCCATTATCTCTGCTACAAGTAAATACACAAGAGAGTTCCAGCTACTCATAGTGAGTAGGTTCAGTTCATTGTAGTAGTAAGGAATCACATAGGAAGAAAGGGATTGAGAGAGAATCAGATACAGAAAAAGAAAGCAATTCAACAGAAAAAAGTTACTTAGAAATTGTACTTTACCATTACTGTTCCCTGTGGCTGGAGAGCTAGCGGTTGCCCTACTGCTACAACTTGCTGGTGAGACTCACTTGATGGACTGATCATCTGAACATTCTGCCCCTGAATAGAATAAGCTAGAGAACAAAGAAAAATCCTCATGTAAAATGCAGTAAATATTCTATTAACTTGGCTGCAAACACATAAGTAGTAACTTTACTCACATGAGTGGTCCCATTGAGAGCTTTGCAGGACTGAGCCCATAGATTATATTTATAGCAGTGTCAATATGTCACTTTATTTTATAGGTAAAAATAGTCTCTCACTTACATTTATTATTGCATAGGACTTGCAGCATAACAGATACTCATTTTGAAAGGGAAACCATCAACTTAAAAGGACCTTATACAATCTCACTTCTAGCTGAAAAATGTGTACCTAACTATTGTTAAAAGTAAATAAAGGCAGTAACTAGTGTTTGAGATGGACTCTGCACATTCCCACTCTTTGGATGTGCCAACGCCGCCGCCTAGACAGTCTAAATGCATAAGAGTGGAAATGTGCAAAAGCCATTCAAAGAACACTACCCAAAATTATTATTAGAATGGGAAGAGATTAGAAAAAGGGATTTTGCTCTATTTTTTCCACTTTGTTTACTTTGTGCATACTCAGTTGCTCTATTTCTTCTGTATAGTTCTTAGTCAGTCACCTTCCCTTGTATGTGTGGCTTTTCCACACACAAAACGAGAAACATTTGAAAATAAGAAGGGATTATAAAACCACTGAACTCAGAGAGGGAGGTTAGTACCAGAAATTATTTTAATTTTTTCTTTAAACTGACTGGGACTTAAGTTCAGGTTGATAGTTCCTTTTAAATACCAGTTCATGTGAGAATGACAAACCACATGTCCTCCTTTAGTTTTATCTGCACTGGAGGATTTTGGTATTGTAAACACCATAATAAGCCATTTGTCATGCTTGCAATATACTTCATACCTACATTCAAAATGTTTCTAATGGAGCACAAGCATTGCCAATGCTGTCAAAACTGCATTTTCTCTGTGTAAGGCTCATTGTGGTTACCATGCATTGAGTCACTCTGCACCACTGTAGCTTGTGTATTCAAAGTGAAAATATTGAAGCTGCACTAGGCCTCCCCAGTACAGTGCTAGCGTCATAGAGTGACTGAGCCCTTTAAGAGAAAGCAGGGCCAGTGCACCAATGATTGATTAGCTGCCTCCCAACTGGTGTTAAAAGGTGGCACGTGGGCCATATAAGGGGAAGAGAAAGAAGGGCAGGTGAGAGCTGCCCAAGAGTACAGACTGAAAGAGCAAGGAAAGGGACAGGTTACAGCTGCCTGGAAGGAGAAAGGAAAGGGGGAAGTGAGAGCTGCCTGGCACAGACAGGAACTCTGAAGAGAGCAAAAAGCTCTGCAGGCCCTCCCTGGGAATAGGGAGGGATTTGGTAGGAAACTAACAGAGTTGCTAGCCTGCTGACCCAGAAAGCCAGTACCAGGAGGCTGGAAAGGGTTGAGTCATTGGACTGTGTTTTGCGTAGAAGAATCATAAGACTGGTTACTTTTAGGTGGACAGCCAGGAGAGTGGGGCCTTGGTGCAAGGGCAGAAAGGAAGTGGAAACTAAGTGCTGGTGGACTCACGGGTGGGTGACTCACCTGGAAGTGATGTCCCTGGAGAAGGAAATGGAAAATCACTGTACTTGATATGTTTTACTGTGGGAATTCGAAGAATGGTTTTACTATGAGGATTATATAAATTATTGTACATGTATTTGAATAATTTATACCCAGAGGCAGGACTCTGGACTGGACAGTGAAAGAGACTGAGCTTTTTTTCATAGCTGGACTGGGGAAACAGACAGGTGCACCTGTTGTGCTGCAGCCTGCCATAGGAGGGCACCTCAGTCTGTCCTATTACAGCTATAAAGATAATTAGTCCCTTTCTGCAACCAACCTGTGCAAAGACTATTGTACTCCTTACCACTTTGTTTTTAGCTTCTGCAGCTTCCTAAATTTAATTCATGCAGTAGACAAAATGCAATACATTCAATCTTCTTTAAAGAATATTTAATATTAAGCCAGATTAAAAATATTTTAATGCAGTAACAATGCCATTTCATTTTACAAAACATTTCATACACTGAAAAATTCTAATTGATACTGTTCACATTCTTATAAAAATTGGTACGGTGCCTTCTAACTGTAGATTGCTACCCCCAGAAGCTCCTTCTTTGAGACCTGTACCGAGAACTATGGGCTAGGTAACTACAATACTGCATCTGCAAACTATGCAGCGATGCGCTCAAAACACCAGAGCTAATATGGATGCAATGCACCATTATAAATTACAACGATTCAGTGGAACCATTACAAGTTGCAATGGTGCAAATCTCCAGGTTAGACAAGGCTTCTCTCCTTATCCTATAAGTAAGGCTGCGAGTTTGTCACGGGGTCACAGAAAGTCATGGATTCTGTGACTTTCCATGACCTCTGAGACTTCTGCACCGGCCACTGCTGGGGCTGTCTCGGGCCACCATGCCCCCCTCCCTGAGCAGCAGAGTTTGGGTGTGTGAGGGGGTAGGGGCCTGGGATGGGGTGAGGCAGGCTCTGGGCGGCACTTACCTGGAGGGCTCCCTGGAAGTGGCAACATCACCCTCACTCGCTAGGCAGAGGCATGGCCAGGCAGCTCTGCACGCTGCTCCGCCTGCAGGAACCGCCCCCGCAGATCCCATTGGCTGTGGTTCCCGGACAATGGGAGCTGCAAAGCCAGCACTCTGGGCGGAGACAGTGCACCGAGGGACTCCCCCTCAGCACCAGCGGGGGACCCGGGCCACACACCGCTGTCCGCCCTCCTACCCCAGTACCCAGGCCGCCCTCCCCCAACACCTGCAGCGCCCCCGGGCAGTCCCCCCAACCCAAGTTTTGGTCAGGGGTATATAGTAAAAGTCATGGACAGGTCACGGACTGTGAATTTTTGTTTACTGCCCGTGACCTGTCCGTGACTTTTACTAAAAATTCCCATGACTAAAACATAGCCCTACCTATAAGTATATGATAGTCATAATATGACAAGGCAGCTAATGGTCCCAATTGCAACATAGGCCAGATCATCCTCTTCTATGGAAAACCTCACGAAGGAAAGAGGAAAGGAAAAATCAGAGTTTTCCCAGAGCATTCCAAATGGGGGTGTGTATATTTCTGCTTTTGTCCCCCAAGAAACATCAATGGCTTCTTCCCTAGAAGCCATACACCTCATGGGATCTAACACAGACACAGTGCCATCAACACAAGTACCCTGTACTTTCACATTGGTTCTGAAGGCTTCTTACCCCACTAGTTGCCCAACAGGTGTGAGCTACATTTAAGACATGCTGTTAGGACTCCCCAGTCTGTAAATGTGTCTAGAAAACTCTTCGTAAGGAGAGAGACTATAGTGCAAAGTGCAGGGATCTGTAGGAAAGCTTAAAACAGCTTTAGCCTTTAACAATTTACAAGTAGATTTTGCATTGTGGGTGGAGGGATTATACTACCTGTATTTGCAACCTGTATCTCCTCCTACCCCTGGCCTATCGCCTGCTCATGCAAGGGCCCTCAACCTTGAGGCATTCCCTGGTGGGATCGAAGGATAGCAGGGGAGAGTAGAGAATAGTGTTGCTGTGGCAGCTAAACCCAACTTCCATGAAGGTAGGAGAGAGTACCTTCCACTCACAGATGTAGTAAATATGATCCAACCCATGGAGTTACAAAAAATATGAGTACTATAACAGGTTATTTTGGACATATTTTTGTGCTCTGTAAAAACACGTAAGAAATAATGCTTATAATTTTCTTGAAAATATGAATGTTGAGTCAACTTTTCTGCAAAGAATAAATAAGATCTTTTAGCAATTTTTTTAAATGTAATTTTAAAAAAATAGATAATCTCAGAATACAATGGATGAGGCATAAGAGCCATTATATCTAGAATGCATCAATACCTGAAATGTCAGTTGCACATCACTTTTTTTTTTTTAAACCAAAAACAGTTTTCTTTTTCAAGGTTTATAGTGGATAAATAAAGCAAATTCCCAATCATGCAAAGTGTTGCACGTGGGCAGGCTCCAGCACGTGCACAGTGGGGCCACAGTCACGAGTATTAATTTGAAGTATCAGTTTTTTCAGTTTTACATACCACATTGCCAAACATTTTATGCCAGCAGATACTGAAAACTTACATATGTTTACAGTCATGTCATGAAAAAGAGAAGTACTCCAAGTTTATCATTGTGGCTTGAGGTTATTTTTTACATTAAGCATGGGTTAACGTAGTGTGTGAAATAAGATTAAATAAACAAATGAGTATACAATTTAGCCTTAATTATACCCTTACATTTGCTGGAGAGAGTTGTAGTTGTGCTGTTCAGTACAGTGAGGGCATAATGAGGAGGCAAGGAGCCTTTGCAAATGGCAGTGATAAAGGCATCTCTTGAAGTTACAAGACCCAGTTTTCCACAAAGTGCAGCCATGGTCAATTCTGCTTTTAAAATATTTTCTGTGGCAGCTTCATCCGTGCTGAAAAAAGTACAAAGCGTTTAATAGAGACAAGTCAGATAGTCATTATATAGAAATAAGCAGCTGGTTAGACGTATGATGGTAAAAGCCAGCAAAAATTCATATACAATACTGTCAACACTGAAAATGTCAAAGAGCAAATTTAACCAATTAAAAAAACATTTTGGAACTCTAATTCTTATTACATAGCTCTTCTATTCTGAATGATTTAGCATAAGGAGTGTAGAGTGGATGTGTAATTTTTTTAAATTAGCTTTCTACCATCAGAAGAATGTTTATGAGGAGTCAAGAGGGTTTTTGGAAGAAAAATATCTAATTAAAAATATTGCAAAACCATAGCTACTAGTAAATAAATCCCTCAATGGAAATAATCACGGCTTTTATCCTTTAAGTGGTATCATTTCACCGTACTGAAAGATTCCAGCTGCTAGTGTAAAAATGATTAAATAAGTAATTAAAACGTAAATCTTCAAAAATCTAATTTAATTGGGTCCCGATTTGAAGTCATACCAAGAGGTATGTATGAATGTAAATAATATAAAGATCCCATCCTTTTAATATTTACAAGTCAAACATTTTTCTGTGAAATCTGGATACAAGGTGGTTCTCACTAGATTTTTAACCACATTTTTAGGAGTTGACCCAGGAGGAAGCTAAGAACATAAGAACGTCCATTTGGGGTCAAACCAATGATCCATTTAGCCCAGTCTCCTGTCTTCAAACAGTGGCCAATGCCAGATGCTACAGAGGGAATGAACAGAAAAGAGTAACTATTGAATGATCCATCCCCTGTCGTCCGCTCCCAGCTTCTGGCACTTAGAGACTTAGGATACCCAGAGCATGGGGTTGCATCCCTAACCATCTTGACTAATAGCAACTGATGGATCTATCCTTCATGAACTTATCTGTTTTTATAACCCAGTTATAGTGGGAGCAAAAGGTTTAAATTTTAAGATGTTGATAAGAAAACAACCCAGAAAAAAAACTGGAAGACACATTGGTACAAAGACACTGATCAGGATGGGAGGGTCTCTATAACTGAAAGGGAATATTCATCTTCAATTTGTCTAGCGCCTGACGATTTTTTTTTTTTTTAATATAACATTAGTTTATAGATGGCATTTAACTCTAGGTAAAATCCATCTTATTTTTGCTACTAGGGAAGCACTCTTTTGGAGTGTTTGGAGGGGAAAGGGGAACATACTTGCACATGTGGTGGTTGTGTCCAGGAATTTGAGTTTGGGTAGGAAGCTTTTAAATAGTTTCATCTTATGACAAAATGCCAGCTTCCTAGAGATCCCCTCATTTGCTCACTTAATGCTCCAGTAAAGGATACACATTTTAAACAGAACGACAAATTAATTTTTTTTTATTGTTAGCAGCTACAGGAGTGATCCCTGACGCCTATGGAATTGTGGTCTAGTAAAATTTGGACTGTCCTTGTAATGGAAAAGCTTTCACACCAAGTATGTACATAAGAGAAGCACCAAAAAGAGAATAGGTATTTAGAAATTTGGTCACCCATTTTAGCGAGAACAGGGTGCTCCAGCCATCAGGCCAGAATCTTCAGCCAGTTTCTTTGAATATTAACCTGATCCTGATTAAGTTATAAGTAACATACAATATAGTATGTTAAAGTTTTATTGTAACTTGGCCTTAATGAAAAGTTGTAAAAAATAATAATAATAATTTCTCTGATAAAATGATTTCTCATTCCAGATAGAACTAGGGCTTATGTTAGATTTTTGGGGATCATCAGGAAGATTATTCCTGCAAGGCCAGACTGTCCTTTCTTAAATCACAATCACCACCACAAATCATTCATTCCCCATTTCCTGTGAACAGCTTCTTCCCCCACACCAGCCAACTAGACAGGTTCCAAAAAAAATCAGTTTTGGACAGAATTGTGAACATAACCTATGAAGGATCAGCAAAAATTAACACAGAGTGAGTACCTGGCATCAAGAAGCAGCGACAGTGCAGCAAGAAGACCACACCAGCACGCATTCACCATTTCTTCCCAAACAGCTCTGTTAACTTAAAAGAAAAAGATTTTATAGTGCTAATAGATACTGGAAGTTTATTAAATAACTGTTGGAACAAATGCACAAATGCTAGCTGTTAGATCTTTTTTAGGTTAGTAATGTATAGGCCAAAATTATTTTTATATTCCCCTAAACAAAAAAGTAGTTACATCTGAGAGAAGATTGCTGAAGTGAAAATATCACCATGCAATCATTAAAAATTAAGGGAAACTGCCAGTTAAGTCATCAATCATTGCTCTCTGACTCCTTACCTTTTTAACAAATTCCCTTGCATTTTCAACCTATAACTAAGGCTAGGATTCTGTCACGGAATCCATGACTTTCATTGAACTCCATGACTTTTTTGTGTGGGGGCTGGAGCTCCCAGCTGTGGCGGGGGGACCCAGCGCAGCTGTCCAGCCGCGGTCAGCAGCCCCCCTGCATCTGCCCAGCCGCAGCAGGCGGCCAGCGGACCCCCTGCATCTGCCTAGTTGATGGACTTGAACATTATCGATGTTGGTTTTTTTCCTCATCCTGCCCCGACCTTTGGCATGTCACAAAGGTGCATCATGGCATGTATTCCTATGGAGCCGTGGCAGCAGCACCATGGAGAGCTCTGGATTTGTTGATGCCCTGGCCCATCCTGATGATATGCCCATAACTCCCATAGCTGGGAAAGCAGTACTGAGTGTTGACGCCTTAGCATGGAGGCATTCTGCTCCCTGCAGCATTATTGCCTCAGCTTCCTCATAGACTCATAGACTTTAAGGTCAGAAGGGACCAATATGGCATCTAGTCTGACCTCCCGCATGATGCAGGCCACAAAAGCTGACCCCCCCACTTTCCCTTAACTCTGCTGTTGAAGTCTCCAGATCGTGATCTAAAGACTTCAAGTCGCAGAGAATCTTCCAGCTTGCGACCCCTGCCCTATGCTGCGGAGGAAGGCGAAAAACCTCCAGGGCCACTGCCAATCTACCCTGGAGGAAAATTCCTTCCCGACCCCAAATATGGCGATCAGCAGAACCCCGAGCGTACAGGCAAGATTCTCTAGCCAGACCCTCATTTTACCAGCGATGGCCGTTATTGCCTAATTGACTAAAACCACGTTATCCCATCAAACCATTCCCTCCATAAACTTATCTAGCCTAATCTTGAAGCCAGAGAGGTCTTTCGCCCCCACCGTTTCCCTCGGAAGGCTGTTCCAAAATTTCACCCCTCTGACGGTTAGAAACCTTCGTCTAATTTCAAGCCTAAATTTCCCCACGGCCAGTTTATATCCATTCGTTCTCGTGTCCACATTAGTACTGAGCTGAAATAATTCCTCTCCCTCCCTGGTATTTATCCCTTTGATATATTTAAAGAGAGCAATCATATCCCCCCTCAGCCTTCTTTTGGTTAGGCTAAACAAACCAAGCTCCTCGAGTCTCCTTTCATAGGAAAGGTTTTCCATTCCTCGGATCAGCCTAGTGGCCCTTCTCTGTACCCGTTCCAGTTTGAGTTCATCCTTTTTAAACATAGGAGACCAGAACTGCACACGGTACTCCAAGTGAGGTCTCACCAGCGCCTTGTATAACGGAAGCAGCACCTCCCTGTCCCTACTAGAAATACCTCGCCTTATGCATCCCAAGATCGCATTAGCTTTTTTCACAGCCACGTCACATTGCCGACTCATAGTCATCCTGCGATCAACCAGGACTCCGAGGTCCTTCTCCTCCTCCGTCACTTCTAACCTATGCGTCCCTAGCTTATAACTGAAATTCTTGTTAGTCATCCCTAAATGCATCACCTTACACTTCTCACTATTAAATCTCATCCTATTATTATTACTCCAATTAACAAGGTCATCCAAGTCTCCCTGCAGAATATCCCGATCCTTCTCCGAGTTGGCAATACCTCCCAACTTTGTGTCATCCGCAAACTTTATCAGCCCACTTCTACATTCGGTTCCGAGGTCAGTAATGAATAGATTAAATAAAATCGGACCCAAAACCGAACCTTGAGGAACCCCACTGGTGACCGCCCTCCAATCTGACAGTTCACCTTTCAGTACTACCCGCTGCAGTCTCCCCTTTAACCAGTTCCTTATCCACCTCTGGATTTTCCTATCGATCCCCATCTTTTCCAATTTAACCAATAATTCCTCATGCGGTACCGTATCAAACGCTTTACTAAAATCGAGGTATATTAGATCCACCGCATTTCCTTTATCTAGAAGGTCTGTTACTTTCTCAAAGAAGGAGATCAGGTTGGTTTGGCATGATCTGCCTTTCGTAAACCCATGTTGTAATTTGTCCCAATTGCCATTCACCTCAAGGTCCTTAACTACTTTCTCCTTCAAAATTTTTTCCAAGACCTTGCATACTACAGAAGTTAAACTAACAGGCCTGTAGTTACCCGGGTCACTTTTTTTCCCCTTCTTGAAAATAGGGACCACATTAGCTATTCTCCAGTCCAACGGTACCACCCCCGAGTTTACAGATTCATTAAAAATTATCGCCAAGGGGCTCGCAATTTCTCGCGCCAGTTCCTTCAATATTCTAGGATGAAGATCATCCGGTCCGCACGATTTAGTCCCGTTTAGCTGGTCAAGTTTGGCTTCCACCTCTGATACTGTAATGTCAATCCCCCCTCCTTTATTCCCCTCTGTCCTACTCCCTCTATTCCTAAACCCTGGCATACTAGGCAGCAATACCATCGGAGCCCAGTCTTTTTGTGCCCAGGGAGTGGGCTCATTACCACTCCTTGCACCAATCAGCTCCCTGCATCATTGCTGTTTCTGCCTCTTCCCCTATGTTTCTAATTAGGCTCCCTTTCCACCTCCCTACTCATAGCCCCATTTAACTTTTGTTTCTCCAGAACCTCCATCTTGTCCTCTGCAGCCAGAGACCTCCTTCTCCAAGCCATATATCCTACCATCCCCATACCGGTATTGACCAGGATGTCTCCCTGACCTTCCAGGGTTTCTGTGCTATGCCGGGTTGAGGACTCAGGGAGGCAGCAGGTAGTACTGGAGAACAGAACTAACTAGTAGAACTTGTTCTATTGCCTTTTTCCTGCACAGATAAAATAGTGTATAGCAAAAAAGGAAAATAACTTAAAATTGAAAAAGTGGGTTATTTCTGAGACGTTGTAAGCATGAAACAGTGTGTGAGAGTGCATGCACACAAGTCAAGAATTTCTAGAGACTGGCCATTCAGCTACAGAAACTCAAATATTCTCGGGAAAAATTTCCAAAAGAGATTTTCAAAAGCGTGTTGTGTCAAAGTTATGAAAAATGTGACCAAAATTTAAATTCATTTGCCCCAAGAAAAAGTTAGTATATAAAACTTAGAAACTAAATTAAAATAAAGTATGGAAGAGAGGATTTTGCTCCTCTGCTTTAAATGTAAATCTGCAAGCAATCTTTATTACGGAGTTGCTAGGATGCTTCTATAAAACTCCATTTAAGACTTCTAAAGTAAATTGAATGTATCTAAAAATTCAAGGCATTTAATCATGAGATTTTATTTCTCTTGTGTTGTACTTAACATAGTATCTGCATTTTTGTATACCTAGCTCCTTGTCAGTTTGGTCAGATACTGACTGCAAATCTTGCTGCTCCGAAGACTGTGTTGGTGATGAAGTTGCCTCAGTCATGGTCTGATTGTCTGTTTCAGCCTGTCCCAACTCTCCTTCAATCATGGTAGTGATACCACGGACAAGATCCAATAAACAGTGGAAAGCCACAGACATGGCATAACCTTCAGGAATTGTAGGTGGCTCTACTTTATCCAGCATTTCTAGGCTGAAAGATTAAAAACATTACAAAAATATTTAACAGCAATACTGATGAAGTAATTGAATGAACAATACTGAAAATCTGATCAAATAAATAGACAATACTCCCACTACCCACTATTAAATTATCAAGCGGTGACGTGGTAATATCCTAAATGGGTATTAACGAGGTACAAAAAAAGATTCTTACACCAAATACACCCAAAACTAATTAAAATATGACTAAATATAAAGCTACTACAATAGTGAGACTATTTTATATCTATGTCAATGAATCTTTGTGTTAGTGAAATTTGCTTAAATATTTGACCAATTTCTGAATGAATCACTTCATTTTTATTCTTATTGTATTAACTCAAAACTAATCACAGTACCATAAATGTATCACTTACAGATTTAAGGAATTTAAACAACGGAAAAGTAATAATTCAGAAAACCACCAGAAAATAAACAAATTACAAAAAGTAAGATTATGTCATGTGGACGTCACTGCTTGTCTGTTCCTATGAAGAGTTATTGCCCAGGCCCACCACAGCTAGGCAGTATGTTGGAGGGTAACCAAATATTTCTCATCCCTCACTGAGCCATTTGTGTCAGACAACTCTAGCTGCTGCAGCCATAGAAGAAGAGGTAGAGGTAGAATAGGAATCACTTACAGAGGTTGCAACTGACTGATAAGCAAGGGATCTGGATTAGACCCCAGTGCCTGCAATCCATCAAAACAGATAATCAGTCTCTGGCTAAACTATAATATTGAATTTGATTGGATGTTGTAAGCATAAAACAGAGTGCGCGAGTGCATGCACACAAGCTCCATTTAAGACTTCTAAAGTACATTGAATGTATCTAAAAATTCAAGATATTTAGTCATGAGATTTTATTTCTCTTGTGTTGTACTTAACATAGTATCTGCATTTTTGTGTACCTAGCTCCTTGTCAGTTTGGTCGGATACTGACTGCAAATCTTGCTGCTCTGAAGATTGTGTTGGTGAAGAAGTTGCCTCTTTTGGGATTTACTGTACGAAGTTCATGATTACATTCTTCACTGTTGGATATCATGTGACCAAAACATCACTATTTATTTGACAGTTGCAGCCTCATTGCCTCTCCTTCCCCTTGCTATTCCCCTGCTGCCTCAAATCCAGCACAGAGCTGGTCAGCACAGTCGGAAAAGAGAGCAGGGACCAAAGGGTGGTGGCAGTAGTAAAGCCAGCACAAGGAGAGAGTGTGCTGCGCCAGAAACTACCCGCTGCCCCAACAACCACCACCTGATACCTCAGGCAGCTCTCCATTCAACTGTCCTAATTTATCCAGCTGCACCAGGCCTCTTCACCAACCCCATTACTTAAGTCATTATTACTCTAGCCCACCATCCAGATATACCACCGCCCTGCACCATCCACTACTACTCCTCTTACCCAGATGCCCCAGCTATTCCCTTTAGCATCCTCCCTGAAGACAGGGAACTTGGGTATGCATACTAAGAGGGATTCCCCCATAACTTGCTTCTGGGAAGCACAAATGGGAAAGACTGCCTTCCATTCCCATCCCACACCTGCTTTCAACTGCTCAGGGTAAGGCAGATCAGTCACTTGTTCTCCATCTATGAGAAAAATTATAGAAGGGACTTGAGAGGCTGAAAACAAAATAGAAACTTGGTCTGATTACGCCAAAAGCAAGAAAGGAGAGACAGTGTATTTGTATGTTGGCCCAGTTTGGCATTCAAACATTCAAAGAGGCCATGGCTTGAGCACAGTTGACTGGCAAAGTAATCACAGGGGCAACATCAGAGACCAGCAGGAGGATATGACCTACTCAAAGCCGCCAGATATTATGGTGGAGACCTTAAAGATCCTGCTTAGCCAGAACTGCCTATGACAAGGCTTAAACAACTAGGCAGTCTATCCAGAAAATTTGGCTGATTAGCACTAGCAATACATGCCTATCAACTGTCCTGTAACAGGATACTGTCTCACACAACATTCTCATAAGCAAACTAGGGAAACATAGTCTAGACAAGCCTACTATAAATGGGCGCACAACTAGTTGGAAAATTATACTCAGAGTAGTTATCAGTGGTTCACAGCCAGCTGGAGAGGCATATCAAGTGGGGTCCCACAGGGATTGGCCTGGAGTCTGGTTCTACTCAATATCTTCATAAATGGTTTGGATAATGGCATAAAGTGTACACTCAAAGTCTGTGGATAATACCAAGCTAGGAAGGGTTGGAAGAGCTTTTGAAGGACAGGATTAGAATTCAAAATGATCTTGATAAGTTGGAGAAATGGTCTGAAATAAATAGGGTGAAACTGAGTAAGGACAAATGCAAAGTACTGTACTACACACTGAGGAAGGAATAATCAGCTGCACAAATACAAAATGGGAAATGATTGCCTAGGAAAGAATACTGTAGAAAAGGATCTAGAAGTTATAGTGGACACAAATTAAATGAGGCAACAATGTAATACTGTTGGGAAAACAAACAGAACATCATTCTGGGATGTACACCTCCTACCCCAATATAATGCGACCCGATATAACACGAATTCGGATATAACGCGGTAAAGCAGTGCTCCGGGAGGGGCGGGGCTGCACACTCCGGTGGATCAAAGCAAGTTCGATATAACACGGTTTCACCTATAACGCGGTAAGATTTTTTGGCTCCCGAGGACAGCGTTATATTGGGGTAAAGGTGTATTAGCATGAGTGTTGTAAGCAAAACACAAGTAGTAATTCTTCCATTCTCCTCAGCTCTGATAAGGCCTCAACTGCAGTCCTGTGTCCAGTTCTGGGCACCACACTTCGGGAAAGATGCGGACAAATTCAAGAAAGTCCAGAGGAGAGCAACAAAAATGATTAAAGGTCTAGAAAACATGACCTATAAGAAACGATTAAAAAAAAAAACTGGTTTGTTTAGTCTGGAGAAGAGAAAACGGAGTGAGAACATAACAGTCTTCAAGCACATAAAAGGTTGTCCACTGAGGACAGGACAAGACGCAATGGGCTTAAATTGTATCAAGGGAGATTTAGTTTAGACATTAGGAAAAATGTAATGTAAGGGTAGTTAAGCACTGACTGTAAGGGTAGTTAAGCACTGAAACAAATTACCTAAGAAAGTTAAGGAATCTCCATCATGGGAGGTTTTCAGTAACATGTTAGGGTATGACTACACTACGAGAGTAGTTCGATTTCACTTAAATCGAATATGTGGAATCGATATTGCAAAGTCGAACGTGTGTGTCCACACTAAGGACAGTAATTCGACTTTGTGAGTCCACACTAACGTGGAAAGCGTCGACATTGGAAGCGGTGCACTGTGGGCAGCTATCCCACAGTTCCCGCAGTCCCCGCTGCCCATTGGAATTCTGGGTCGAGCCGCCAATGCCTTCTGGGTAAAAAAATGTGTCGAGGGTGCTTTTGGGTAACTGTCGTCATCCGTCCGTCACTAACGCCCTCCCTCCCTCCCTGAAAGCGCCGGCGGGAAATCAGTTCGCGCACTTTTCTGGTCAGTGACAGCGCGGACGCCACAGTACTGCGAGCATGGAGCCCGCTGCGACCATCGCTGCAGTTGTGGCCGTTGTCAACGCCTCGCAGCTTATCATACACCTTTCCCAGAGGCAGATGCAGATAAATCGGGCGAGGAGGCTACGGCACCGCGGTGAGGGCCTGAAGTCTGAGAGTAGCACAGGCCTGTCAGAAAGCACGGGACCCAGCGCCGAGGACATCACGGTGACAATGGGTCATGTGGATGTTGTGGAATGGCGATTCTGGGCCCGGGAAACAAGCACGGACTGGTGGGACCACATAGTGCTGCAGGTCTGGGACGAATCCCAGTGGCTGCGAAACTTTCGCATGCGGAAGGGGACTTTCCTCGAACTTTGTGAGTTGCTGTCCCCTGCCCTGAAGCGCAACGACACCCGGATGCGAGCAGCCTTGACTGTCCAGAAGCGAGTGGCCATAGCCCTCTGGAAGCTTGCAACGCCAGACAGCTACCGGTCAGTCACGAACCACTTTGGCGTGGGCAAATCTACCGTGGGGGTTGTTGTGATGCAAGTAGCCAACGCAATCGTTGAGGTACTGCTCTCAAAGGTAGTGACCCTGGGAAACGTGCAGGTCATCATAGATGGCTTCGCCGAGATGGGATTCCCAAACTGCGGTGGGGCTATAGATGGAACTCACATCCCTATCCTGGGACCGGACCACCAGGCCAGCCAGTACATTAACAGAAAGGGCTATTTTTCAATGGTGCTGCAAGCACTGGTGGACCATCGGGGACGTTTTACAAACATAAACGTCGGATGGCCGGGCAAGGTTAATGACGCTCGTGTTTTCAGGAACTCTGGTCTGTTTAGACGGCTGCAGGAAGGTATTTACTTCCCGGACCACAAAATAAGTCTTGGGGATGTGGAGATGCCTACAGTGATCCTCGGGGACCCCACCTACCCGCTAATGCCCTGGCTCATGAAGCCCTATACTGGCGCCCTGGACACTGAAAAAGAACTCTTCAACTACCGGCTGAGCAAGTGCAGAATGGTGGTGGAGTGTGCTTTTGGCCGTCTCAAGGGGAGATGGAGAAGCTTACTGACTCGCTGTGATCTCAGCGAAACCAATATCCCCATTGTTATAGCAGCTTGCTGTGTGCTCCACAATCTCTGTGAGAGCAAGGGGGAGACCTTTATGGCGGGGTGGGAGGTTGAGGCAAATAGCCTGGCTTCTGATTACGCCCAGCCAGACAGCCGGGCTTTTAGAAGAGCCCAGCGGGACGCGCTGTGCATCCGGGAGGCTCTGAAAGCTAGGTTCCTGAGTGAGCAGGGTAACCTGTGACTTTTCAGTTTGTGTACAGAGAAGCTGAACCTGCCCCCGTTTCTTTACCCAGTTAATGTTGACTATCCTCTCCAGTTACATACCCCCTTCACCCCCTTCCAACACACGTTTAAAAATAAAATGACTTCTATTTTGTTAATGGACACCGTTTTCTTTATTACTGTTTTCGCGGGAATGTTTTAAACCTGGGACGCAGACTGTGGTGGGGAGCGGGTGTAGTGTACTGATGCAAATGACGCTTCTAAACTCCAGGAATGACAGGCTCCGCAGTGGTGGACT
>NW_020664419.1:54834900-54862607 GCF_002925995.2 Terrapene triunguis | reverse complement strand
ACCCCCCCCCCCCCCCCCCCCCCGCCACAGAACATGAAAACCACCTCCCAGACTGACCAGGGTAACTAGTCACTGCACTGTGTATGTGCCCTGCTGCTGGACCTGCCCCCGCCTCTGTACCCTGCTAAAGGTGACTGTCCTGTCCAATTACCAACCACCTTCCCCCCCTTCAGACAGACTCTCCTCCAAAAGAACATGATGGAAACAGTAATTAACAGAAACGTATATTTTATTAGCAACTACACATGAAACTGGGGGGTGAAACTTGGACGGGGGCTTGTGTGAGGCGGGAAGGAAAGGACTTGTCAAATTTTGGGGAATGAGAGCCTTCTAGTAGTAGAGCAGTCTGCAGGTGTGGAGTGAGAGTTTTCACGGACTCTGCCGCCCCTCCTTCTTTGGACTTTGGGTGAGGGGGGTATGGGACTTGGTGGCGGGGGAGGGCGGTTACAGATAGACTGCAGCGGGGCTCTGTCCTCCTGCCTCCGTTCCTGCAGAACATCCACAAGGCGCCGGAGCGTGTCCGTTTGCTCCCTCATTAGTCCAAGCAGCGTTTGAGTCGCCTGCTGGTCTTCCTGCCGCCACCTCTCCTCCCGTTCCATGTGGGACCGGTGCATTTGGGACAAGTTCTCCCTCCACTGGGTCTGCTGTGCTGCCTGGGCTCAGGAGCAGCCCATTAGTTCCGAGAACATGTCCTCCCGCGTCCTCTTCTTCCTCCGCCTAATCTGCGCTAGCCTCTGGGAGTAAGATGCCAGGCTGGGTTGGGAGACAGTCGCAGATGTGGCTGTGGGAATGGGAAAAAGGGAGTGAATTCCTCAGAAAGATAAATGTAGTTGTGAACAAAGAACATAGTCTTTCTCTGTGAACAAGACCATGCACAGCACCTATCACATGCGCACTCAGGACAAGGTCGAATTTTCGGCCCTCGCATTCAGTGCCTGGGGTCTTGCACTGCCGATCAGAGAAGCGGGGCAGGACACCGGAATTTGTGTAGCAGGCAGACATGGTAAGCCATAGACTTGTGGCTGCTTAAAACTTTAATAGAAGCACTGGCCTCCTTTCACACTGAAAGCAATGCCAGTCCCTGCTGCCAGCAATCCGGCAAGCATCAACTCTGCCCCTGTCCCACCCCCTCGCGGCTGTCCCAGGGAAAGATCCCTGTATGCCGCCCCTCTCCCGCCTCCACCGCGTGGCTGTAAACCACCGGTTACAGTTCTGTAAAGGAACGGGCAAGCAGTCCCAATACTAACATTCCCCTACCTAATTCAAAGCAGGTCACCATGAGCAACATCACCCTGATGAGGATCTCAGACAGTGATAAAGAAAGGATGCTTCGGGAAAGCCTGCAAAGACCAGGGCCGTATGCCGCCATGCTCTGCAGGGCAATGATCCCGGAGTACTTGATTGTCTCCTGGCGCGGAAACGTTTCATACCACGGAGGACCCAATAAGGCCGCTCTCCCCAGGAACCTGATGCAAAGGCTTTCCAATTACCTCCAGGAGAGCTTCGTCAAGATGTCCATGGAGGATTTCTGCTCTATCCCCGGACATGTAGACCGCATTTTACTGTAGCTGCACTGGCAGGGACTAAACAGTAGAGCGGCTTGGGCAGAACAATCATGCAAAACCGGACATTGTTAGATTTTTTTTTTAATAGTTGCACTGCCCGGGACTGAAACGTTAAGCGCCTAGGGCAAACTAATCATGAGAAACCCATTGTTGGTATTGTTAACATTCCTGTTCTGTTAAAAATAAATGTTTAGATGTTTAAAACACTTACTGGATGATCCTTCCCCTGATTCTGGGTCCGGGTTAATGGCTGGGGACGGTTGGTAGGGGATCTCTGTAAGGGCGATGAAGAGATCCTGGCTGTCGGGGAAATCAGCGTTGCAAGCGCTGTCGACTGCCTCGTCCTCCTCATCTCCTTCCTCATCTTCCCCGTCCGCTAACATCTCCGAGGAACCGGCCGTGGACAATATCCCATCCTCAGAGTCCATGGTCAGTGGTGGGGTAGTGGTGGCGGCCGCACCTAGGATGGAATGCAGTGCCTCGTAGAAACGGGATGTCTGGGGCTGGGCTCCGGAGCGTCCGTTTGCCTCTTTGGTCTTCTGGTAGCCTTGTCTCAGCTCCTTGATTTTCACGCGGCACTGCGTTGCATCCCGGCTGTATCCTCTCTCAGCCATGGCTTTAGAGATCTTCTCGTAGATCTTTGCATTCCGTCTTTTGGAGCGCAGCTCGGAAAGCACGGACTCATCACCCCACACAGCGATGAGATCCAAGACTTCCCGATCAGTCCATGCTGGGGCCCTCTTTCTAGTCTGAGATTGCACGGCCATCTCTGCTGGAGAGCTCTGCATCGTTGCCAGTGCTGCTGAGCTCGCCACGATGTCCAAACAGGAAATGAGATTCAAACTGCCCAGACAGGAAAAGGAATTCAAATTTTCCCGGGGCTTTTCCTGTGTGGCTGGTCAGAGCATCCGAGCTTGGACTGCCGTCCAGAGCGTCAACAGAGTGGTGCACTGTGGGATAGCTCCCGGAGCTATTACCGTCGATTTCCATCCACACCTAGCCTAATTCGATATGGCCATGTCGAATTTAGCGCTACTCCCCTCGTTGGGGAGGAGTACAGAAGTCGAATTTAAGAGACCTCTATGTCGAACTAAATAGCTTCGTGGTGTGGACGGGTGCAGGGTTTATTCGATGTAACGGCGCTAAATTCGACATAAACGCCTAGTGTAGACCAGGCCTTAGACAAGGACCGGTCAGGAATGGTCTAGAAGAGGGGTGGCCCAACTGGCATGCGAGCGGGGTGGTGCAGTAGGGGCTTCTGCCCAGCAGGGTGAGGCAGGGTCTTGGGGCTTCTGTCCAGCAGGGTGAGGCAGGGTCTTGGGGCTTCAGCAGGAGTGGGGTTGAAGCCCCAACCCCCAGCAGGTGTGCCCCGGCTCTCCAACTTCTGAAGATTGTCATATGTGGCTCAGAGGGCTAGTAACTTTGTCCATCCCTGGTCTAGATAATACTTAGTCCTGCCTCAGTCCAGAGGACTGAACTAGATGACCTATCAAGGTCCCTTCCAGTTCTACATTTCTACAGGCTGGTTTAATAAAGTTATGGCCTTCTCTTCTATTATAAATATTTGCTTCGTCATTAGCAGCTGATCAGATGGCAAAACACTAATCTGTAGAAGGCTGTAACTCGGTGGGGGAAAAAGTGTCTTTAAATCACAATTTATTCAAACAGAAAAATAATCTCACCTTACAAGCCTTTTTTTTTTTAAATAAATTTTCTAATCACTTAGCTGTTTATAAGAAAGTTTACAAGTCAACTAGTATAAGTCAATAAAAAGTACAGCAAACAGAATGAAAATAATATTTGCACTAGTGTTGTTAATTATCCATGGACATTTTAAATGAAAGAGCAATTTTTTTTTTCTTAAGTAACACATTCCATGCCTAATGTACAGCTTCAAATAACTTTTCTGTGGCTTTACTTAGAAGAGCATGGGTTGCAGATTAAAACATGAATGGTTGAACTTCAATACTCAAGAACAAGGACACTCAGATTTATCATATTACACCTTGGTACTACAGCAGATGTATCTTTATATAATAGGGTTGATAAAATGTAATTTTTAAAATTAAAAATCAATTTTTTAAAAGATTTTTATTTCTCTCTCCACTTTAGAGATAAATTCCTAGCATTGATATTTTGTACTCATTTAATTAATTTCCTAATTGTCAGTAGACTTTCAGATTTTACGAAGAGATGTGTTTTTTGTTTAAGAAATGTCATACTTAAAATAGTGAAATGCTCTGACCAGGCTACATTCATCCATCAGGGGTTTCAGTATGAAGTCAATGAAACTCGTGCACCTAAATCACAGGCTCCTGTTTTTGGAAATTTTGACTTGTGCTGTATAAAAAAGGTCACAATGACTTTGTTAATGTATTTAAAGTCTGAATAACTTTTCATGTTAACACTAAAGCAGTTTTGTTTTGAAGTGACAAAGATTTTATGCAACTAAGAAAAGTGTAACAAAAATACAGTTTTAGCCCCTTACGCTGAAAATATTTATGTGCACATCAGTTTAACACAATAAATAGTTCCACTGAAGTCAAAGGAAATATTCATGTGAGTGAAGTTATACCTGTTGAAATGTTTGTAGAATTTGGGCCTTAATTTTCAATATTTTGTGTTTTGCCTATAATAGTTTTCAAATAGGATCCCCTATCCGTAGTGACATTTAGAACACAGCATTTATAATTTAGTTCATTATAAATCTTAATCTAAAGTTGGAATAGCACAAACTTTCAAATTAGTTAAACAAAGCCTCAACCTAATTTAAATCAATGTTTTTTTTTTTAAATCCAGTGATTTAAATAATTTAATCACCTTGATTTAAATCACTCTGCCTGCCTTGTTATATACAGCACAAGCGGTGTACATGGAACTTCATAGGAAAGAAAAAGTCCCTGCTTCAAAGAGTTTAAAAATTTAAGTCTGACTGATAATCACACAGAGAATTAGACACAGTGGATGTGAGAGATAACAAGAGGGAAAAAAGAAAAAAGGATGAACTGCTCTAGAGGAAACATTACTTACATCAGTCTGAATTTTTGCAACGTTTTGGTGATGGGTTTATTTTCTGGGGTAAAACTGTTAATTTTGTTTTAACTAATAAAATATAAAATTAGGTATGAGATGGACCAGAATGCTCTGGAGAGGGGTTTAAGGATGAAAGATGAGCAGAGAAAGGTAAGTTTTGAAGGATTTGAAAAAGGAGAGAAAAGGGTACCTGGAAAAAAGGAAGGATGAGATTGATGTTAAAGTAAAGGACAGTGTAAAAGGAGGTACAATCTCATGTAGGAGGAGACAAAATGAGTGGGATCAGGCTAGGAGACTGGGCAGCAAGTCAGATTAAGGCACAGGCATATACCTATGACTCCATCTCCTAAACTCACATGATGAAAACAAAAATCTTTTTTTTTTTTTTTTTACAATTCTATTTTGAGCCCTCATCTATCTAGACACTTATGTGACTCATTATAGTAGTATCTGAGTGCCTCACAGTCATTAATTTTATCCTCAACACACCTGTGAGGTAAGGAAGACATATCCCCCTTTTACAGATAGGTAACTGAAGCACAGAGTAGATTAAGTGACTTGCCCAAGATCACAGTGGAGGTTTGTGGCTGAGCCAGGACTTGGACTCAAGTCTCCTGAGTCACAGTTCTATACACTAGCCACTAAACATACTTCCTATTTCATGACTGCAAATAAATAATACTCTGAAAATGCAAATTACATGCAACTGATGTTTGCCTGAACCTGCCGAGAGCCCGATTATCTTAAATGGGGTGTCAACTCAAAGCCAGTGCTATGGAGGGCCCTTGACTCCATCCCGACAGGGATATCTGCCATGTGCCTGGGGCCCTGGCCCTCCCTGCAATCACCCTACCATGGCTCTGCTGGCGTGTTTACAGAAGTACACACAGACAAGGGTGAATGGTAGCTGAGTCCTCCCACCCCCTAGACAGACTTCATACACTTGAAGACGAGGAATATGTGGGGAGAGACACTAGAGACTTCCATTAACCGAAACGATGGCTTATGTAGGTGATCCTTATCACTGCCACCCCAAAGTGGAGCACAGCCATAGTGTGGGAGCGTAGCCGCAGCAAAGAGACAAGGACTAGGGCCCACATTCCCATACGAGTGTCTCTCTACAATCCTGGATTTCCTTAATCTGGTTCTAGAGTATAAGCAGGGGAATAGAAGATCACAGCTGATCATAGGCTGGGGACAATTTTTATAGAGTCTTTCACATAAGGAAATAAATATGAACGTAATTCAGAAGGAGCTGGAGTCAATGAACAGATCAAAAGGTGAGGGGTGGGATACAGTTGGAGAACCAGAAGATGATGAGGATTTTAGCTGAAGAGTTCTAGAGAAACAGGAGAGAGGAGAAAAAGGGAGAAAGCAGGAGGCTATAATTGTAGCCAAAGCATAAACCAGGTTTCATACTTAACCTACTTTAGTTAAAACATGAAGTCCCTAAGAACAGCACGGTAAGTTAGACAGTATTTGCACACTCAGTCTTAGTCTCCTTGTTCAACTAGACATTGTCTAGCACAAAATGCTATTACACCTTCAATAGTGGCTGAAATTTATTCTTCAAAAACATTCAAAATCTACAATGGTAGCTTGAGAAGAGAACCTCTGCACTCACTTTTGAAGATTCAGACCATTTGCTTTAAAAATACCCATTTCAGGTATGTTAGCAGTGTGGTGCAATTTTATGGGTTCTGAAACTAAATCACAGTTTTAAAGAGATGGCACTAAGGCCAAGTTTACA
The DNA here is from genome assembly GCF_002925995.2 of Terrapene triunguis. Classification (NCBI taxonomy): domain Eukaryota; kingdom Metazoa; phylum Chordata; order Testudines; family Emydidae; genus Terrapene; species Terrapene triunguis. The sequence goes on along the minus strand of NW_020664419.1, from coordinate 54,856,259 downwards.
CTACAAACTTACATCAATATAACTATGTTGCTCAGGGGTGTGAAAAATCCACACCCCTGAGCGACGCAGTTCTATTGACTTAACCCAGGGGGTAGACAGCGCTATGTTAAAATGAGGGCTTCTCCTGTTGACATAGCTGCCGCCTCTCGTGGAGGTGGATTAACTACGCCAATGGAAGAAGCTCTCCTGTTGGCGTAGTGGTGTCTTCACTGAAGCGCTACAGCAGCACAGCTGCGCCACTGCAGCATTTTAAGTGTAGACCTGCCCTGAATGTTACAGCCACAGTAAACTGGCATTGTTCCAAGAGACATCATAACCCGCTGTATCATGTAATTGTAAGATATGAATCCTTGATTTGAAATATGCAAACTACTGATACATGATGTCTCCAGTAGAGATTTAATGGCCAGTCGTGTCAAGTACCATTTCTAATTCATCCTTTGTATATGGATTCATACAATACAATATAGGTTAGAGTGGCAACTAGACCAGTATTTCACCAATATAGCCAGTATTTTTATTTCAACTGAAATAAAGTTAGGATATTGCAAGAAAACTATTTCCCACTGCCTCTAATGCCTTTCCCTTCACATTGCTTGGTGCTATAACAGCCAAGTACAAGGGTTACTATTTTTCCTATTAACATTAAAGAATTTTTATTTATTGTATTACAGTGATGCCTAAAGGTGCAGAATTAACACAGCAATGGCATGGCAAAGAAAAAATGATGAGGAATATTTGGATCTGTATCCCAAGTACACAGAGAAGGTCAGATCACCGCATAGGCATCAACAGGAAGAGAACCCACAGTAAGACTAACGTCAGCAATGTGCTGAATGTCACTGTACATCAATGCAAGAATAACTACATAATTAACATGTAAATGTTTTTATTACCAAAATTTCATTTTTAGAGAGACATTAGTAATTTTACTACTTACTAGGTAGCTTTAGCACTGCCTTGTATTGTTACAGTGAGTATAGGTATCCAGGTGCCTCGATATTCAAATGCAGGTAATACAGTCACACCTCCACCCATTCCCAGCATTCCTGGGTTGGTTTGTGATGATGCTGTACCACCAGATGTATTGCTTCCTATAAATTAAAGAAAAACAGAAAGAATAAAAAACTATGCTCTTCAGTTTTATTTTAATTAGAAGAAAGTATTCTTTTTCTGTATTTCACTGTGTGCAGAGATATGCATATAATAATGCAAGAACACATGCCTGATAAAAATTTCTCAACTTTTGAGTGCCCCCTGCTGGCTAAAATGAGGTATATTTTGTATGTTTCTCTTACTTAAAGGGGCATCGTTAATATAAATGATTCAGTTTTTACACACACACACACACTTACTTGAGAATATAAAATATTTTGTACTTCTGTAACACTGTCCAACAAAGAGCTCAAAACATTTAACAAAAATTAGCAAATTAAACCTAAAAAGCCCTGTGATACATGTTGGAGTAAAAAGGAGATTACTGAGTTACCATTAAATTGGATAAAGATATAAATAAATGTAAAAGAGTTCTTTCATTTTAGGTTTACATATGTATCAAATGTAATAACACAGCTAGTAACCAGACTACAAGCCCTCCAGGGACCTTGCATTTGTATTCGGGTTGCTAGCCTGTGCTGAAGCCCATGCCACCATGTATATACTGCTATTGTTACCCGTGCTAGCTAAAGTTAGCATGGTACAATCACACCTTCACTGACCAGTGTAGACATACCCTTTCTGTGCAGAAAAGGCCTTAATTTCCTGCTATGCACAAGCACCTCACCTGACACTTTGTTTAAAAACTGTAGGCCATTGCCTATGGTAGAAGCTGACGAGGCAAGGCAATATGCTACGGTTGATTAATCATTGCCAGCAACAGATTCAGTTAGTAAGCCAGCTGCACAGAGCTGCTCTTGATCTGTACTTCTAACATGAGCTTGAAGAAGGAGAGAGAGAATAAGGAAACATGGAAGAAAGAAAGACTTATGCAAAGGGGGAGAGAGAGAGAGACAGACAGACAGACATAGCAAGGAAGAAGAATGGGTGAAATGAAAGAAAGAAAACATGACAGGAAGATAAGGCAAAGATAATAGTGCTGGATCCAAGGGCTTGTCTGCACTTGAAAGTTATTTTGGATTAAGGTAGGGTGTGAATTTAGCTATAGCTATTCCAAAATAGCTCCCCTGTGTAGACACACACTTATTCCAGAAAAAAAGTGTCTACATGGGGAGTTATTCCAAAATAGCTATTCTAGTTAATTTCCCTATGTAGACAAGCAAGCCCCCAAAATTTTTCCACTGGGAATTAAGGAGACCCCAACATTTATAACTGAGCTACCAAAACATGTCTAACAAACACCAGGTAAAATAACATTTTTTTCATTTTTAAAATTCCTGTTAACTAATTTAATAAGGAACATGGGGATGTGGGAAAAACTAAATTTTAGATTACATTTAATTTCCAGGGAACAGGAAGAATGTCCTCATATCTTAGATATTTTCTTGTACTGTCTGTGTTCTAGAGATATTAAGAAATGTACAGGTAGGAGGAAAAGTGGTATATCATTTCAGCTACTGAAATTTAGGTCCAAATCTCATTTTGGTCACATATGAAAAATGTTGTCTCATCCTATTCCTCACTTGTAGATACATCAAACCCCACATATTTTAGCTTAATTATATATAATTATTAATAACCTCTCAAGAAAGGTTCAGAATCACCCTAGAATAAAAAAAGATGTTTGCATATCAGGAATAGGAAAGTGTATCTGTGCTTACCTGAAATTTTCCTTTGAGTAATAAATCCCTCTGTTGCAATGGGTCCTTCAGCTGGCTTACAGCCTGTGAGCCTAACCAGTCACTGGCAGCAGGGGAATACCCTGCCTCCTGCAGTTCCCTCCAGTTGAGACAAATTTCACAGTCAAGATAATTCCCCTGCACTTGCCTAACTTACGGATTGATAATTATATTTTGAAGAAAAAGCATAACAAAATAAACCTGAATTTTGGATGTCAATTTACATCTCTATCGTGGATGATCCATTTGTCTCCAGGTGGGCTGGATCTGTGGACCTTATTGGTTGAAAAACGGAAGTTTTTTAGTAAACACAATTAAATTTTCCTATTCTTCATCATACTATGGTCCACAGATTTCTTACAACTGGATTTTGAGAGCAATGTGCCTCCTACCTGGGTGGGAAGTAGGAGTGTCCTTTAAATATGGATATCCAAAAAGAGGTACATTATATATCTTCTCTCTTCCTTTGGGCAGTGAGATGTAGAGAAGACTTCTGCCAAAAATATCATTGGCTAAAGACTGAATATATAGAATATGATGAATTTATTTATTAAGTGCCACATGGCAACCTAGCAGACTTCATTACAGGAAACAAATTTCTCTGCTCTGAGTTTAGCAGTGTTTCTATGGATTGGACTTTGTTGCTTGACAGAAGGAGGAACAATTTACTGAATTTACAGTTGGGAGGACTACTTGCCTGAATTCAAGGTACAATAACGGGTCTCATCTGAGAAAGCTCCCAACTTCATAAATTTGTCTGATTGGAGTTAGTAGTTAGCCATTAAAATAAACTTCCTGTTAAGTATGACCCTTACCGCAGAGGTTCGATTGGAATAGTGCTGTAAGAACTGGAATTAGGTTCTATAACCTTGGACTGTATTTGTACAAGATTTGCTTTTCTTGAATATGTTGAGACTATTATAGTTCAGAGAGTTATCCTTTTTTGCTTGGACACTTGTATACATCCACATTAGAGGGGGAATTCAAGCTATGGGCTCGTCTAAATGAACACTTCATTCATGGCAAGCTGGCTGTAAATCTACTCCACACTAGTGAGCCATGCTCTAAGTGTTCATGTACAAAAAGTTCTCTAATGCACTTTGATCTATCCCACTTTGAAAAAGTAGATCACAGATCACTATGGAGCTTTTGGTGTGCAGCAGTAGGGTCCCAATGGACACCTAGTGTGGGGTAGATTTATACAGCGTTCATATAGACAATCCCCAAGTTTCACTTGTTTAGTATGGTAGCTAAACCATGGACTTTGCATCAACCAGCAGAAAAAAAACTATTGGTTGACTTCTAGGGTCCACAAGAGTGATAAATGCTTCGTCCAAATATCCATTTTGAACCTTTCTGGTGCTAGATGGAGAACTGTTTTTTGCAATAGCAGATCTCCTTTGTGAGGTAGACATATCAGAAGAGCTAATGCTAGGTCAATCTAGGCCTGAGATTGATAGCCTTTTCAGTGCCCAGAAAGACAAATTAAATTTTTTTATTAAAGCTAATGTTAAAAAATTATATAATACACAGGTTAAGAAAAGAGTGTCTGTACATCTGGGCATAGTGCTTAGATTATCCACAACACAAATTTTATTTTAAAAGTCATAAGACACAAAGTGCATAATCAGCAATAACCCAAATTAGGGTGACTAAATTTAACAATACAGTTTAGATACTAGAATCCGAATACTTGGGTACATCTCCCAGGAAAAGTTATACAGAGAGCTGGCTGTACAAAGCAAATATAGGAACTAGTGTACATTGTCCCTCGGTAATTGAGCATTTAGGGTATCACTGCTCCTCCCTATCTTTCATATCACTCTGATCTGAAGTAGATTATGTATGCTTTCACTAACTTTCTGGCATTTCCATGGACTTCTTGAGAGTGGAAATAGGAAAAAACTGTGCCTATGATTTCTGCACAAGTACATAGAATATCAGCTCTGAACAATGCCCAGTGATCTTATTTTGGCCAAAGCTATTGGTAGCCATCTGCTCCCTAGCTGAAAGAGTCTGTTACCCATCAAGACACCAATTCCAGATAAGGCTGCCTGGGAGTCATGCAGATTGCTTTGCCGCAACTGAGGGCATCTGTGCCTCATCTCAGCACCCTAGTATGTTCAAGGTAACACATTCAAATACTATGAGCTAAGATCAAGTGTAGGTAGTCTCTTGGTCTATCCAAGGCCGTGATCAAGTGTCTTGATGTTTTTGGTCTTTTGGCCTCGAGATGAAAACCTTGTCTTGGTTTCTGGGACCTTGAAGTGAAAAAATTCTCTCTTGTACTTCAAAGCCTGCTTCACTTGCCATATAATCTATACATTTCTTTCAATAGTGTCTGGCAGGAGTGAGGATTGTAAATCTACTTTTCTGATTACTCTGATTAGCCTTAGCTTTCCATAAAGTTTCCCACTGTAGAATTAAGTGAGCTGAGAAGAAGAAGCTACTCACCTTGTGCAGTAATGATGGTTCTTTGAGATATGTCCCTCTATGGGTGCGCCTCTAATCAGAGATTTTAGGTAGCAGTGTCCGTTCAGCCCGCACATGCGCTCTCCCCCCCTTGTGGTCTGTCTCGAGGCTATCTAGCACTGTGCAGGTGCCCCCCTCCCCCCAGTTCCTTCTCTACCATAGAGCCCTATATTGAGAACTCCCAAGTAGAGGGGAGGAGGGCATGTTGTGGAGCATGCATAGGGACATGCATCTGACAGAACCATTGTTACTGCACAAGGTGAGTAACTTTCTCTTTTTCTTTGAGTAGTGTCCCTATGGGTGCTCCACTGTAGGTGACTTCACAGCAGTATCCCCCATGGAGGGCTGGGGCTTTGAAGTGGAGTCTGTTATTACAGAGAGTACTGAGGAGCCGAAGATGGCGTCGGAGGCCAAATCTCCAGGTTTCACATAATGTTCTGTGAAAGTGTGAGCAGATGCCCAAGTTGCTGCTCTACAGATTTCCGAGATAGGCACATCTTTAAGGAATGAGACCAAGGTAGAAACTGACCTCGTGGGGTGTGCACGGACTCCAGACAGAGGCAATAGGTTGCATCCTTGCAAACAGAGATTAATGCAACCCAAGACCCATTTGGATAGTCTTTGAGCCGGTACTGCGGAGCCTTTGGATCTTTCTGCAAACGAAAGGAAGAGCTTAGGGGATTTCCTAAAGTCCTTAGTCCTGACAAAGAAGAATGCTAGTGTTCTTCTAACATCTAGCATAGGCAGAATCACCTCCCTGTTATTATGTAGTTTTGGAGGGGAAAAAAAAACAGGAAGATAGATCGGTTGATTTATATGGAAAGCGGAGGCAACTTTAGGGAGAAACTTGGGATGCAGCCTTAGAGTTACTTGTCTTTAAAAAAAGACCATGAATGGTGGGTGTGCCGTCAGTGACACTACTTCTCCTATGTGCCTAGCTGAGGTGATGGAAATTAGAAATACTGTCTTCATGGATAGCTGTAAGAAAGAGCAAGTTGCAATGGGCTCAAAGGGAGGTCTAGTCAAAGCTCTGAGAACTAGGTTAAGATCCCAGGTTGGAGCGAGTGGTCTCACATGCAGGAAAATATTCCCAATACCTTTGAGGAATCAACACATCAGCAGGTGGGTGAACACCAAGTATCCACCTACATGATAGTGGAAGGCCATTATGGCTGCGATGTGTACCTTAAGGGAGCTGAGCGAGAGTTCTGACCATCTGAGGTCTAAAATGTCTAAAATCAGAGGAAGGGAGGACGAGCTTAGAATGATACCAAATTTGGAATCATTTCCATTTTTGTAGGTAAGTACGTTGAGTGGTCGACTTTCGGCTGTGTAGCAACACATCTTTCACCTTGTCAGAGTATTCAACCTCTAAGTCTTGGAACCAAGAAGAAACCAAGCATGGAGGCAGAGGATTGCAGGTTGAAGTGAAGGATCAGCCAGTCGTTTTGAGAGAGTAGGTGAGGAATGGGCTGAAGAGGAATCGGAGCTGATCTGTGCCAGGTAAGGGAACCAGACCTGTCTTGACCAGGAGGGGTCAGAGTAACTCTCACTTTGTCTTGTCAAATTTTCAACAGGACTTTGGTTAGAAGAGGCAATAGGGGAAAGGCATACCATGGGAGGATAAGGGCGTCTCCCATTGAATGTGTCTCCGGGCCAGTCATGGAGCATTAATGAGGACATTTCTTGTTCTGGTAAGCAGCAAACAAATCGATAAGTCAGGGTTCCCCAAAGGGCGAATATGTTGTGAACCACCTCTGAGTTCAGTTCCCATTTGTGGTCGTGAGAAAAGTTCCAACAGACTATTAGCAGTCACGTTCTGTATCCCTGGAGGGTATGCGGCTGACAAGAGCACATTGTGATGGATGCACTAATTCCAAAGTTTGAGCACTTCTGTGCAAAGGGAGGCAGAGCTGGCGACCCCCTGGTGATTTATGTAAAACATACAAGTCACATTGTCCATCATGACCTTCGTGTGGGTGTTCTTGATGAATGGCAGACAGTATGCACAGGCATTCCTGAGTGCCCTCAGCTCCAAAAGATCAATATGGAGGGCCACATCTGTGGAAAATCACTTGCCCTGAACCTTGCAGTTGTGTGATCACATAGGTGGGCTCCACAGGCTGTTAGGGAGGCATCTGTTGTTAGAGTCAATGTTGGTGGTGGTTCCATGAATGGAACGCCTGCTCAAACATTGGATAGGTCTTTCCACCAATCCAGGGAGTGCCTTACTGTGGAGGGCATTGATCGCAGTTTGGTTAGTCTGTCTCTGTTCAGGGAAAGACAGAACTGGGCCACATCTGAAGACACCTCACAAATAGTCAGGCGTTTGGAGTGATGAAGGTGCATTCTGCCATATGACCCAACAGATGCAGGCAGTTCCTGACCCACATAAGGGTGGTAAGTCTGTGCTGTGTCGAGTTTGGTGGCAATAAACTCCAGTTGCTGTACAGGGGTCACTATTGATTTCTGTAGGTTGAGTTGCAGGCCTAGCTGCGCAAATGCATGCATGGTCGTATGAGTGGCTCATACTGCATCCTCAAATAAGGGAGCCCTGAAGAGGCAGCCATCCCGATGCATGTAGATAACAATACCCAGTGTTCACAAGAGAGGCAGTATGATGGAGAGAACCTTGGAGAATACCCTGGGTGCAGACGAGAGGCCAAAGGGGAGCACTCTGTACTGATAATGGTCCTGCCCAAAGGTAAATTGTAGGAAGCTCCTGTGCAAGACGCATACTGAGATGTGGAAGTAGGCATCTTGTAGGTCAAGGGCCGAAAACCAATCTCCTTGCTCTAGGAACTAGAATAATGGCTGCTAGGGTGACCATGTTGAACTTCTGTGCCTTCAGGTATTTGTTTAGTGCCCTTAGATCTAGAATGGGCCTCCAATCTCCATTCACCTTGAGGATCAGGAAAAAACAGGAGTAAAACCCCTTGCCTCTGAATTGCATTGGAACTGGTTCAGTGGCATAGCATAACAGATTCTCTACTTCCTGGTGAAGTAGGTTCTCTTGAGAAGGGTCCCTAAAGAGGGACAGAGAATGGGGGTTGGACATGAATTGAATGGTGTAACCCTTTGAAATAATTTCCAAGACCCATCTGTCAGAGGTGATATTCTCCCAGCTGCTGTGAAAGTGGGCCAGGCGACTTCCAAAGGGACGTGACCGGTGTGTAGAAGGCAGCTGATGTTGCAAGGAATAGTGTTTAGCAGAGGGGACGTGAGAGAATGCGGATTGGGGTGCTGACTGCTTCCGCTTTTGTACTCTGGGCCTTTTGGGCTGTGCTTTGTAATAGGGTCGTGATGCGGGTACTGAGGAGGTTGTGACCTGTGCTGTGGTTGAGAGCTGTATCCTCTTTTTTGTCCCTCAGTGTAGACCACCAGGGAGGGACAGCAAATGTGAGGGCTGAATGGATACTGCTACCGAAAATCTCAGATTAGAGGCGAAGGGGCGCAGATACACCTACAGAGGAGCACCCATAGGGACACTACTTGAATAAGAACTTATTTACCTGAGCAACTGATCTCAGTGACAAAAGCCCCATAATATACCTGATGAAATAGATGTGTGTCCCACTATCTTTTTCAGGGACAAGACCTTTGGTCATGGGATTTTTAGGTTGAGAGAGACCATACCTGCAACACTGTCCACTCATGTTAATACTGCTCATGAAAGCATGTGGAGGGCATCAAGTGACTTCTTAATTTTGTTTTATTTTTAGTTACTTTTGTTGTTGTGGGTTGATGCCACCTGAGAGCTTTCATGCCCAGGAGAGGGGGTGGAGGTGATGCTTGCCCAGACTCAGTAATCTGCTTGAAAGTTTTTTTGTTTTTTTTTAAATATGTATATTTTATTTGATCCCCTAACTCTGATTTGCACAGCTGGCTTTCCCCTTTCCTGAATAGGAAGTGGGGTGGGGTAGGATCGGGTAGGGGTGTGGACACCCAGAGGAACCAGCACAGATGTTTGGCTTGGTCTTTTCTGCATAGATCTGCAATGCTGAACCTCCATGAAGGTGAGAAAGTGAACCAGGTACTGTGGATTATTCAATCCTACTGCAGTGTAAAACTGAGCAGGTGACCTGGGCACTGAGGATTATCCACCTTGCTGTACTCTGTGAAGGTGAGCAGGTGAACTGGGAGCTATTTTTGTTTATGCATATCCCCTTTGGAAGTTTGTCCCCTATAATCCTCCTTCAGGGGGGGGAGTGAAATTGAGTTTAGACATTGCTTAAGTTGGCTAGCAATCTCTCTGCTCTCAAAGAGGCGGGATTTACTGTCTTCTCTCCCCAGCAGAGGCCCTCCCTTATTGAGTTTCTTAGATAAGTTATTTCTCAGAGACTCTCTGCCACATGAGTCAGATAGGCTTATGTTTCCCCTGAAGGTCTCAGCATAGGTGCTGAGTAAGGATCCTGAGGTGGAGGAGGATCCTATTATAAAGGTCACAGCAAGGAGAGGGAGTAGGACCCAAAGGCCCCTTATTGAACTCTCTGGTGGTAGCAGTGTCCATACTATGCCCACTGCTTTCCACCCAAAACCCAAGGGGGGGGGCTGAAGGGGAAGAAGTGACTGAGCTCCACAGTCAGAGGCATAGCTGCTGGTGCAGGCTCCAGGGACGTAAGTGTGATTTACCATCTGGTGCCCCGCTCATCCAATGCCACTCCCCTCTTGGAGATGGAAATGGGGAAGTTACTTGCCCCCGAAGCAACCTATTCCAAAGCCTGCCTGCCTGCCTCCTTTCCTGCCTGAGAGAGGGAGGCAGAGACAACCCTGCCTGGACTGAGCCAAGGGGGGAAAACTGCACTCTGCCCACAGAGAAGGCCAAGCTCATCAACGAGACCTTTCCCTTTTGCCTTTCTCGGCACAGCTCTCTCCCTAAAGGCTACAGAGGCATCAGCTGCTGCAAACACCTCAGAAGGAGAAGCAAAGCAAAGAGGAAAAAGTCTCCCCAAAGGAAAATGTCTCCCTGGGACAAACTGGGAATCTGACAATCACATTATTGGACCAAACTTCTGACAGTCAGAAATTTGAACTGCAGTTTGCAACTTCCCTTAGAAAAGCTCTACAGCAGGGTGGGGTCTCGCTGACACAGGGGAGGCAGCTAAAACTGCAGTGAACTTCAGGTGACAGGGCATCCCCCTGCTGCCAGAGACTGACAGGTCTGGTTCTGCCGCCAAGCTGCAAGCAGGCTGAAGTACCCATTGCAACAGACCGTCAGACCTTAGCACTATGAAGAATAAAGGCATATTGACAATACAGTCTGGACAAGTTTGCACAGCACTACATTTCTCTTGGCTTAAGCTAGTTTCTCACTTTCACGAGCACTAAATTTATACTGAGAATTGTATCAAATAAGCAAACCTCATATTTTCACAAATATATTGTTGACTATTATAAGAAATTATTAGGAAATTACTTGAAATAAAAAAATACAAAAAAGCCTTTACCAGTTTGGTTTACTGTCGTTGATGTGTTTCCTGTGCTTGGTACAAGAAAAAGCGACTGGATGAATGATCCCAGTGCATTTACAATGTCACGGAAAACCTTGGTAGAATGCGGTTTCATATCATAGGATTGACAAAAGGACCTGCAAAGTGTTTTAAAACATTTCTGAGCACATAGTCAACAAATTAAAGAGTAAAAACTACATTTTTAAAGCCAGCTATTTAAATGAATATGCATGTATAGTATGGTCAATGCTTCCTTATTCTGGCTGGACTATTTATAGGCTGAGCTGATAAAGTCTTTAAATTCTGGAACAAATATTTAAGTTTCAAGGCATTAAACCAAACAAGTTTGTTAATAATGGTTCACTACTCAATGGACAATAAATATTCCCCTGCACTTCAACAAACACTCCATCCTGCAGATTCTATTGCTTTCAAATCCCTAAATGCTTAGCACAAAGAAATTGTTTTTTGCTACAGATAAATATGTTCTCTTCATTTAATACATAAAGTGAAATATGGCATATTACCTTAATAGCTGGGGCTGCACGCAAAGCCTGTGGATAGATTCCACTGCAACAGCTCTTAGCCATTGTGGTTTGTCTGCATCCAGAAACTTCACTAGTAGTGACAGAAAGATCTCACATTCTGTTACCTAAAAGAAACAGGCTATAGTCATAAAAAGAAAAAAAACAATGTGTCATCTCAGCCCTAAGCATATATCATATCAGCAAGTGCCAGTATCCTTGGCACATACGGGGTCATTCTGTTTGGCATAGGGTTTATAATTCCTGTCAAGAATAAGAAAAAAAATACTTTCCCCGCAAAAAAATATATACCCAATGATCATGGGAGTGTTGGCGTGTCAAGCACATACTGTACATCCAAAGGGGTTAAAACAAGTTAAATTCCTTATAGCCATTTCTAAACAAAGTTTTAAAGAATGCTATAGAACAAGTCCCTGTTAGTTTGGCTTATTTAAAGGCTGGAGAGGTCAGCAGCAACTGAAAGTTAATCACTTTAGTGAAAGAACAGAGTTTTATAGTACAAATAGCTTTAACAGGCATCTGAGTTCTTTTGCTTCTAGCCAGCTTGAAAAGTTCAAGTCAGAAAGCCTCTTACTGAACTATTAACATTGAAGTAAGAAACAACTGCTCTCAAACCAAAATGTGTGAAATTGATGCAAGAAGGATCGCAAAGAGCTTTAACTGAATTAAGAATCAAGATAAAATAGCTATCCAAGACCTTTACGATAAGGAAAAAAAACATGCCTGGGAAAATGGTTAATAATCCGAACTCTGATTTTTCATTTCAACCCATGGTTGAAAAATGTAGGTGGGGAAGAGATGGTTATAGTTACCTCATGTCTCACAACTACTGGTTAAAAATAAAAGGAACAAACAAGTGAGAACAAACTGGAGCACACCATCTTTGTCTCCCAATCTGAAGCCCTGTTCCTATATATCATATCTGCAAATTAAGTTACTTATCTCTCATTAGATATGTCAGATGCTGAATGGCAGGAAATATTTTACACAATGTACACTTCATCTCTGAAATTAAATGTCACAGGAAAACATCCAGACAAATAGTTTAGTGGAATTTAAAAAGGATAGAGACACATATATGAAAAGTGTAAACCAGCAGCACCACAGCAGAAGTTTCAAGGGGTAGGAAGTAAGGGCACTAACCAAGCTCACCCTATAGCCCTTTACAAACCAGGAGTTTGGCAACACAACTCCCAGCAGCCTACCCTCTCTCCTCGAGAGACCATATGGGCTGAAACCTTTCATGGAATTTTCAAGGCACAGGAGATCTTTAAAATCATCCCCAACATCCTCCAGAAAAAGAGAGTCAGCAGCAGCAATCAATGTTAGCAGCACCAAGAGGAAGGACCTGGGGGGTATATATACGTTGCAGCTGAAAACCTGCCTTCCAGCCTGAATAGACAGACTCAAGCTAGCTCCGTTTGAGCTAGTGCACTAAACATAGCAACGTTGATGTTGCAGGATGGGCAGCAGCTGAGGTTAGCCACCCAAGCCGCAGAATCACACAACTATTTTCAGTGCACTAGCTCAAGCAGAGCTAGCACAAGTCTGTCTGCTCAGTCCCAGAAGTCCTGACTACATTAGCAGTTCTCAACTCCTAGCTGTTTGGTGGGGTTGGGTGACTCACTGTTAGGTGGGAGAGTGTGGGAACGGGGGGTAGCTCAGTAATGAGCAGACTCTGCAGTAATGGGCAGACTCCATAGCACCTTCACAGCCCTGGACTTAGTAATAATCAGAGCATACAACTCTGTAACTGAGCATTGGACTTTCCACCATCAAACACCTGACAAGATCCTTCGATGCTCCTTGGACAATAGCTGAAACAGTAAGAATTCTTTCAGTCCTGCAGCCTTCTAGCCTCATAAGAAACAGGCACCCCATGAGGCAAGGCTTATGTAGAAGGCGGCCCTTCATCTGAGGGAACTGTGAAGATTTAAAACAAAAACAAACAAAAATACTAATAATTGTAAGGACAGAGGAATTTGGGAATAATCTATTTAGAAGGGGAAAAACAAATATGATAAAATATCATACTAGGCAGTGATCCCAGGGTCATTTTCTTGTAGGATGGAAGAATGGTTTGATAGAAAAATAATTTTGAAGCATTCAGACGACCTTGAACCATCAAATTGTGCACACTGAAAGCCTATGTAACTGTGTACATGTATTACCATTATCCCCCCTTCTGCAATATGCACATCTTCCTACATCTTGCTTTAAATCAGTAAATTCTTTGGGAGGCAGGGACCAAATCTACCCATGGCCTTATATAACATCTAGCAGAACAGGGCCTTGCTGATCCCAATTAGTGCGTTTGTGTGCTATAGTAATAAAATAAGTAATTGATAACAAGCTTCATACTTCAGGGTATAAGCTAACGAAACCTACTGTGACTGCACAGTACTTCTTGCTCTCCCATGATAAATCTTAGGAAAAAAATATTAGGAAACATTCATAGGGGACTTTCACCTTCCTCTGAACCCTCAGGTATATGCCAGTGCTAGACAAGCAATTTCATGCTGAAGTGGACCAATGGTTCCTAACTGTCCACAGACCAGTGAACAGAATCTTTTCCCGTTTATTAAGATAACTGTCAGTCTCAAAAGATGAATGTGGTGTAAGCACCAAAGCAGTTCAGTTGCTATGTATCATGCTGCAGCATTGCGAGTGGCTAAAAACTCCAGTTCTCGAATGACAGTCCCTGCCACTGATGGTGCAGATATAAGGCGCAGGATCAGAAAATGAAACCAGCGTGCTTGATGCTTGAGACCTGCTACACTTTCCTCTTTGCTCTCTTCACTTTCCCTCTCAACCACCTCCCGTCAACCTCTTTGACTCCATGATGCAGTGCAGCACTCCAGTGTAACCTGTTACTAGCTACCTCTTCCCAGTTTGCAGTGTCAATGTTGAAAGTTTTCAAATCCCGCTTGCGAATGTCCTTGACCCCAAGCCGAGGTCTTGGAGCATCCACAAGTTCTCCATACAGAAGGTCCTTTGGAATGCATCCATCATCCATCCAGTACAAAGGACAAAGCCTATGAAGATATCTGTGTTTAAGAATGTTAAGATGTTGCAACAAAACATTAGAACTTGGATGCTAGTGAGTTTTTGACTGCAAAACCCACCCCGTGTTCATGGCAGTCCTGTTTGCTTTTTCTTTGCCAAAAAAAAAAAAAAAAAAAACAAAAAAGGAGTAATGCATGTCGTGTAGAGAGTCTGTGCCAAAGAGAGCGGCCACATAAAAGTCAAACTTCTTTAGCTTTCAATCCATGACCGCAGACTTTCTAAGGTCATTGACCTCCTCTAGGCCATTTGACATATCAGTGCACATTGTCCTGACACTCCAACAAGATAGTTTGAAGAGGGCGACCATCACACCCAAACCTTTGGCGTGTAGGCCTAAGCATCAAAAATAGGGAGGCAGATGCTTGCTTTAGAACCAAAGCTCATCCTCTCAGCAGTAAGGACTCAACCAAAAGCCTTGGGGACCAAAATGTCTAGAAGCCAGCACAGATGCAGGGGAGATGCCAGAAGACAAAGCTGAGTTACAGTAACACCTGCCTGTTTTCTCCATTGCATATTGTGTTCAGAGTTTTCTCCTCTAGCTTTTGTTCAACCAAGAACTGGCTGCAAGGCAGCAGAACCAGATGGATAGTACTACTTTATGGACACAGTTTTTCATTCCAGTGGTTATCTGGCATATCCCCACTACTCAGTGAGAAGTGGAATTCCTGGTTTAGACACCGGGAACTCAGTCCATGGCAGATTGTATTGGGTTAGGTGGTACCCAAAGCAGGCCACATTTGCCTGACCTGCTTTACCCCCTACATTATATACAGAAGTGAAAATATGTGTTTTTTTTTAAAAAGGGAATTTAATGTTTATGAAATGTGTGAGATTAACAGGTGTAGCATAGGCAATGGCAATACCAGAACCAGCTTCCTTTCATTGCTCCATCAACATGCTTTAAAATCTGACCCATCTACTAGCCATTAGATGATAACTCCATTGATAGCCATTAGATGATAACTCCATTTCCATGGAAATTAAATTAATGAAATTTCTAAGAGTTAACAAGGGTTTTAGATTTGTGTGCTTTTACACCACATGTGCACCTGCCATGAAGAAAGATGGCTGTACCATCTATCCAAGTGCCATTAGAAAGGGATTCCTCTCTCCCTTCTACTCGAATACCTGTATTTTCATTTAGATCTCTGCATACAGCTTCAGAGCTCTCACTGAATATCTTTATTCTTTGCACTTTTCTTTAATAAAGAACTACAAATTCAAAAGTATACAACATAAGCTGACTCAGCTACATGTATGTATTACATTTGTGTCCGATTTTTTAAGGAAATTTTTTCCTCACCATTAACTTCTTAAGTGGCTATTTTATCCCATCTCTTAAATTAGTTAAAGCCCTTTGTAAATACATACATATTTCAATTAACTCTTTATAAATGTTTCCCGATTCTCTCTTTTTATCTCTGAGCCCTCCTACATTGATTTTACTTTATATTTTCAAATGAGAAATGAGACCAAGCAATTGAAAAAATAAATCAGATCACCAAACACTAAAATAATTCAAGTACTAGGTAAAATTTTCAAAACCCTCAACTGACTTGGGAGCCTAAGTATCACTGATCTTCAGTGATATCTTTATTCCTAAAACAAAAATTTTAATGATAATTTTTTTAAAATTCTTGTAACGGATTAAAGCATATTTTGAAAGATCAGGAAAAAAATGTGTATTATCAATATACTGTAACTTTTTTTAAATTTTACAACGCTAGGTTAACTTCATGATCCTTACCTTATTCACCACAGAACAAAACAGTAAGGGATCCACAGATTGATAGTCAGATGAACGGCTTAAGACCATTTTTAAGAGGCATTCAAAACACCTGAGATGTTTCAAACTTCAGGTACAGGTGATTCAAACGTCTGAACTATCCTTTTCCCCCCAAAAAATATTAAAAGGAACAATACCACAGGAGTTAGGTTCTTCAATGTTTTCTGGTAGTCCTAGCAGTCAGCCTCACATTTCAAGAGTTAATCTTTTTCTTATCCAATTTTTTGCAAAATCTTCAACATAAGATGCTAATAAATCAAAGGATTTAAATAAACTGAAGCATGAGTCAAGTGTCAGAACTGCAAAAAGAAACACATCAAGAGTTGTGATTCTCTTCATAGAGGTCTGATAAGGGAAAAGTATTTGCTGCTGCACAAACAGCATTAGCTGAGGTTAATGGGGATTGGGTGGGGGAAGAGCAATAAAGATCCCTCCCAACATCTCGCCCTTTAGAAATCTCTGTAGTATTTGAAGTAACACACTTCTCTATATCATACATCTGTTTGTTCTACTGATGTCTATTTGGAAACATCTTTTATTTAAAAAAATACATAAATGTCACAAGGACTTTACAGGGAAATAGTTTAAGGATAGAATACAACTCCGTTAAAAACAGCAACTATAGGAGACCGACCCCTTACAGCCTAACTTACTAATACAAGTTCTTCAGGTGGTTTAAATTCCACCTTCTTCTGACATCCTCTGGTTGGGAAATGGGCAAGGGTGAAGCAGTTGCCCAAAGAGAAGGCATAAGCAGCAGCTTCTTTAGGGGTGTGTGACGGGGTGGCTGCCCCTCACTTGCAGAAAAGGGGTTAAAGGCAGCCCTAGGGAGACTGCGCCAGAGGCAGCCAATAAGAAAGGGGCTGAGAGGAGCAGCCAATCATGGCCAGACAGGTTCATATAAGAAGGGCTGCAGGGCAGAGCAGAGTTCAGTAACTGACTGGAGCTTGAAGGGAGAAGACCAGGCTCCTAGCAGGAAGAAGGAGTGCCAGCACCTGAGACAGAGCAGTGCAGCTGGGACCAGGGGAGCTAGAGAGTGCTCCTGGCTGACTGTTGGGTCTGCAGGCTGAGGCCCTGAGGTAAGGGCAGAAGAGGGTGCTGGAGCTGCCCGAGAACAATGGACTGCAGTTGCCACAGAGGGAGTGACTGGACAGATTTCAGGTCCCCTGAAAGGGGGGGGGAAACACAGAATGTGGCACAGCCGGAGGGAAGTGTCACTGAAGAAGATACTGCAGTCCTGGGAGTGGCGCGGGTCTTGGAACACAAGTGACAGCGGTGAGGCACCACCAGAGGCGGGTGCCCTGGCAAGCAGAGCTCATTCCCCTGACAGCCAGCAGGAGGCGCCAGAGTGGTAAGTCGCACCCATCACAGCGTGGTTTAGTTCTCCTGTCCCCGATATCCTCTTGGAAAGGGATGGGGGGGCGAGGAGTCTCAATAGGATGGAGTGATTATTCATTAATCTCTCCCTTGCAGCACCCAATGTTCTGTTCTCCTCAATCTTTTCTCCTGTCTCCCACATCTTCTTATACAGTTTCCCTCTGACCTCTTAATGCTTCCAACTTACTCACATTTTGAGAACAGAGATCAGCCAAATTCACTGATACCAGCATGGCTCATGTCCCATTGAAAAACTGCTTTATCTGAGGCACCCTCATTTCTTTAGGGCTTTAGGGAAAGAGCTGTTTTCTTTACTGAGAGCAGCAAAGTTTCAGTCACATTAAAAGTAATGGGAGATGGCAGTCATTTTGAATAAAAGTTTGAGAGAGTGTTGTATGACATCAGGAGATCATGAGAAATTTTAAATGCACAACTAAAATTGAAAGAGTGGACAACTCAGAACACTGCAGAACTGATTCCTTCTTTCTTCCTGCCCATACATTACAACATTTAGATGCTTAAACACTCTTACCTGAGGGAGTATTTTATTTTACTTTTACTATTTTGAGTTTGTTCTGGATCCAGGAAAAGCCAGCAGTACTTTCCATATCTGACTGTGTAAGTGTGTAAATCCTTATTTATCAGAAGGAATTCCATATATACTAGGCAAAAAACTAACTTGTTTTTAAGACTGAGCTTGATAAGATTATGGAGGGAATGGTATGATGAGCTTGCCTAGAATGGCACATGGCCCCTTCTGTGATTGCTATTAGCAAATATGTGCAAGAGCTGGAGATGGGACATTAGAGGGGGAAGATTCTGAGTTACTACAGAGAATTCTTTCCCAGGTGTTTAGCTGGTGGGTCTTGCCCACATGCTAAGGGTCTAACTGATGGCCATATTTGGGGATGGGAAGGAATTTTTCCCCACGTCAGATTGGCAAAGACCCTGGGAGGGGGAGGGACATCTTCCTCAGCAACGTGGGACACAGGTCACTTGCTGGCTTGTACTAGAGTAAATGGTAGATTCTCTGTAACTTGAAGTCTTCAAATCAAGATTTGAGGGCTTCCGTAACTCAACCAGAGTTTATGGGCCCACTATAGGAATGGGTGGGAGAGGTTGTGTGCAGGAGGTCAGACTAGATGATCATGATGGTCCCTTCTGACCTTAAAGTTTCTGAGTCTATTCCATTTGATTAAGGATGGATGTATTGCTCACAAACACAAAACATAGTTTATGAACATGTAAATACTGAAAACTATACACAGTGTATACAGCTGTAACCATTAGAAAGTTGACATTTATAAGCCGCTAGCATACCATGGTGCAGAATGCATGCACACACCCACGAGTGTAGATCTGTGAAAGCAATACTTGAATATATTCTTACCAGCAAACTGTAAAACTGCTTGATCAAAACAGAGACTACTCTCAGCAGGCGCATGCAGATAGGAAAATATGGTTTTTCCACTGGTGCAGGTGAAGATGATGTGCTGGAACCTTGTCTGAACTTGATATTTGGGGAGAATAGCTTTATCACAAGAGGGCAAACCCTCTCTTTAAGGAGGAAACTAAATTCTTGATGCTGTAAAGAAAAAAAAAGTAAATGTTAACAATGAGTTATATAAATTAAAATCATCATCAGTTCCAGGATTTAAAAGTAGACTCTCTTTAGTAGCTATCAGTACCTATGGCTATAGCCATAACCATTTTTATTTAGTTAATCCAGTAGTTAAGAAAATGGAAATTAAAACCCCGGAAATGTTACATGGAAAGATGTCAGTGATTAATTTCTGTCCAACTCTTGCTAATTCTTTGATTAATTTTATAGAAAAAATATATTCTTCATATTTAGAATGCATCTTAGTACTATGAATATATATGTGGCCTAATTCAGAAGTGATATAAATGTTGATGTAAGTTATGTGCTGAGGGAATGGAAGGGAGGCATGCAGCAAGGAAAGCATGATAAAACAGTGTTTCTTTTCACGCTACATTCCTTCTCACTGTGGTTTGTAAGTTAAACTAATCTACCAATACATGACTTATATACCTTGCTCCTGAATTTGACCAGTATCTATTAAATGGATTACTGCAAGGTTATGATTGAGTGTTTCCATGCACCAAAGTCATGCAAATTAAAAAATTATGGTTCCTACAATTTTGTGCAAGAGGGACCAAGTTAGGGTTGCTGTGGGAACAGTGATGCCACAATATATCTTCCATATTTTGAAAGAATAGCTTCAAAAGTATAATAAATGATAATGCTGAAGGACAAAAAATGTCATTGCTTGGCACACACCTTGACACAGGAAACTTAAGAAGATATTTATGGTTTATACAGAATTACACGTTGCATGTACTTACACAAACAATCACAAATATAGATACCCCCAAATGAACAAAATCAGAAATGTGTGCTCTACACAGAAAAAAGAAAAAGGGCAACAACTGTACCTTTTGGGAAAGGAAAAATAGAATGCCAACAAGCACAAACTAAAAATTGTAGCCACTTTCAAATAGTCAAAGTTATCTTACTAAAACTCTGATGTAAAAGTCTGTTAACTTTCACCTCCTTTTGAAATAACTTACTTGTAAAAACACTTGAGGAAAATCATTGAGGACTGACTCAAGAAGTTCAAGACCAAATGTCCGGGTCATTTCTGTCATACCCACCAGCCAGTAAGGAGCATCAGCATTAACCAACTGGCAAAGATCCTGAGAAACAAATATATCACATAAGTTCTCTTCCTTCTCAGTAATTAACTATTCTTTTCCAACTCGAAGTTAACTTTTCCCCTTAAATATATGAATACATCTGTACACATACTAAATACGGAACAAGAATAATATGACGGTAGGAACAAAAAAATACTGCATATAAATAAGTCTTTTGAAAGCAGGAGTAAACAAAACATCTTAATCAACGGGTTAGATAAATCAGCAAGCTTCTGACTGCTGTAACAAATACTATATTGACCATTTTCATTGTATACTTCATAGTGTTATTGTAATTGGTAATGCAACGTACTCTAGTTTTATCTGGCTTTTAGTATTTGGTTAAAACAAATTAAAAAAGCAAGCTCCTGAAATTATTATACTATACTAATGACTCCATGTCAATATGCATAAGCCAGTTCCACATATCTTATTTTAAAAGTGTCTCCCAACATTCACCCTATCTTCAGTTTCCCATTATTCTCTGGGAAAAAATACATCATTGCTGATGATAACCATACAAAAGGAGGATTGAAAACTCTGGGCTCTAAATAATAGGCATGATGTCCATATGATCTTTCTTTGATCCGCCAGAGTGCGCAGCCCCCTCTACCCCCCGGAGCACTGCTTTACCGCGTTATATCCAAATTCATGTTATATCGGGTCGCGTTATATTGGGGTAGAGGTGTACAATATTCCTTAATATCTGTTGGTAAACACATGACCCACATCTCTACTATAAAAAAAATTAAAACTTCAGTTATGAAACTTCATCTGCTTTTCAGAAATAAAAACTGTTCAGAACTGCAGAGTTATTAAGCACAAATCGTAAAAAACATCTACCAATACCTGAAAAAGCATATATGCATCTTTAGCACATGGTTTCAGAGTACTGACAGATCTTCTGTTACTGTTTCCTGGAACTGGTACTGGTTGTTCAATAACATCTGTATAAAAAAAAAAAAAGTTTGAACAAAAGATGTTTACAATCAAGTATCTATGCCTATAAGACAAAGAGTGGCACAAACAAGTAATTGTTCCACTAATAAGTTTCAAAAATAAAGGTCAGATTTTTACTCCTCTTTATTAATGAGTATTCCTTTAAAATACCGTATATACTCAATCATAAGCCGGTTCATTTATAAGCTGA
>NW_020664419.1:54770748-54834500 GCF_002925995.2 Terrapene triunguis | reverse complement strand
TTTATAAGCTGCCCCCCCCCCCCCCCCCAAGATGGATAAGTAAAAATGGAAAATTTTTATGACCCATTCATAAGCCGACCCATTCATAAGCTGACCATTCATAAGCCGACCCATTCAGGGGTCAGCAAACTTTAGCTCCCAGGCCATGAGGATAAGCTGCTGGCAGGCAGAGATGGTTTGTTTACCTCAAGCATTCGCAGGCACGGAGGTAAACCAAAGTAAACAAAGTGTCCCGGCGCGCCAGCTGCTTACCCTGACAGGCCAGGACAGCAACTGGTGGGGACATTTTCTTTTGGAGTAACAAGAGTAACAGGAACACTAGAGTAATTTTTTTGTATTACAGCAGTGCTGAGAGACCCATGGTGAGACTCTGTGCTATGAAACACCAAACTCACAGCCCGAAGAAGAAAGAGACATGGTAACTTCAAGCCACCTTTGTGCTCACCCAATTCTGGGCCACTACACAGCCTTCCAACATAATACAATTTTAGGGTTTTACCTAAGCAGCCAGTCCTTAGCTGCCTACGAATCACAGAACTACTCAATCTCCACAGTTCTACATGCTGTGTCCTTGTCACAACATGACCATACTACCCCCGGCCCCCACCCAAGGATTGCCTTGAAAACCCTAGCCTTAAGGCTGTTTTCTGTAGTCCCTGCATTGGGGAAATTCTGCCCTGGCTTTTAGAGCTTTACACCACTCTGGCCTGTTTATGCAATATAACGGGACTGGAGAGGGGATGAGGATCTCATCATGAATCAGGATCAAGGATCCATTATATTAGATTCTGTACAAACACGGGGGTAAAAGTGCATCCCACCCAACAAAACTGAATGAGCTATGCCTACGATTTTTGCAGCATTTAGAAACTTTCTGTTCTTCAATATATTTATATATTTCAGAATTTAAGCAAGGTAACTATTCCTGTGTTTTTAAATACAGCTCTAGAAAACAGGTTAAAAAACATACAAAAAACAAAAGGAAAACATCTACCTTTGTATCGTTCGTCTTCAAAAACCACTCTCTCAAAAACAACAGTAACTACTTGTCGCACTGTAGCTGCAGCAGTGTTATTTGTGATATTATCTTTCGTGAAGTGAAGTCGAAAGCAAAGAACAATTGCCTGCCATAAACAATTTCCAGTTAATACAATGTATATTTTTTTAGCTAAAACTAATAGTTAACCATAATACTTTTTCCTCAAATTTATCAAGAAGATACCTAGAGATGACATTTTTATTTATTCTTCTGTGTATCTGAAAAGCTGAACTAAAGTTTGATACAAAAAGGATTTCTGAATTGTGCTGTGAAAAAATGTATTTTTATTGTTCCCATGATCTCATGGAAATTAGACACAGTAATATCTAAATTCTGATTTAGAGAGGTGCCAATGAAAACTAATAATTTTACAGGCAATTCAAATACAATAAGTGACCATGTAAAATATAATTTAACACTTATTCCATTAAAATAACTATGTTAAGAGGACATTAAGGTTATATGGTTAGTCACACAAAGGAAATGCCAAAGCTAAAGAGGTATACACAACCTTAACTCTGCCCCTCTTGAATTAGGACATGGTCTAATTACATGATCACACATTCCTCTAAGGCAAGTAATTAAAATACGAACCATAGGGAGAAGTGATGTTATAACCACACTATAGGGTAAGAAGTTGGTTCCTCTTCAAGGTGGTAACACCCCATACAGTAATTATAGTAATTCACAAGATGTTTCTCACAGAAATACACTGAGTTGCATTAATAGTACATATTTTAATAATTTCTTTTTACTGTGTATTTTATATAAAAGTTCTCGTTTGTATGACATAAGTTGTTTTCTCCTGAAATAATTCATTTTATAATTAAATTTACTATTCTATGTTTTTACACTTATGTTGCACTTCAACCATAGTAACATTGCAATGTGTTGTGAGTTGCACAAATATTTAAAAACCTTGTTCGGCTTTCTCTTTCTGTAATTGACTTACGGAGTCTGTTTACATGGCACACACAGATTAGTACACAGTACCAGAAGATACCACACACATAAGTTTCCAGAAAATACTACCTGATACTAAATATATATTTTTAAAATTATAGATGGCACTGATGCTAATGCCTATAGTTAAGGCTGCCTAGAGACTTGTTAAGAATTTGACAGCTATATTCTGTCTGTATTGAGCATGCTCCAGCCAAAGGCTGAGCAAGCTCTTCCCTGCAATTGCTCTTCTTAACTACCAGGGATTGCTGCGATGCCATATAATGAAACAAAGGAGGGAGACTCTCTTGTCTCTGCTCGCATGCTTCAGCTGCTGGCACCAAAAAGGAGGAGGAAGCCACTTGTCTGGAATGAAAAGAGGTGAGGAGGTGGGGGATGCAGAGAGAAGCTGCTGAGAGAAGAGAGAAATGCAGAAGGAGAAGAAACAGGATGTAGGCAGGATGAAGTGTGAGGGATCAAGACAGATAGACTGCAGGGTGGGGAGGGGTGGATGGGGCAGAGAAAGGCTACTGGAATACATTTTAGTGGCAGAGGGGACAGATGGGTTAGACAGAGAAAGAAACATCTGTAACTACTACACCATGCTCCCTCCCAGAACCTGGAATAGAACCCAGGGTTCCTGAGTCTCAACATTCCTCTGCTACCTAGAAAACAGCATGAAATCCAACAGCAAAGTGCCTTCCCTACCCCAACCATCCACCCCATTTAGTGTCTCATCCACAAAAGACAACCAGCTACTGCTATCAGTTACTCCACTCCATTAGCTCTAGTGGTATAGGTCTGTGCATCTAAAGATTCCAGTCCTGCCAGTGAACCATGTGGATGGTCAGTATGTCTCCACATGATAGAAGTTCTGTTTTATCAGTGTGTGCGCCCACGTGCATGCACGCTTTTTTGTTTTGTTTTTTTTGGTTTGTTGATTTTTAAGACTAGGAAATTACACAATAAGACTTAAGCTTGTAAAGTAAAGCACTAGAAAGTTAAGAAATGCCAGAATAAATGTTACCCACACAACCTTAATTTGGCTCTCTTGTGCATATGCATTGTTGTGATAGTATATAGTTATTTAATAAGAAACTATTTTTTTCCACTGGACCCTGCCTCACTCAATGCACAGGATGGAGGATGCTCAATATTCAACACGTGACATGGTATATTTACTGCATGTCTTCCAAATTCTGCATTGAGTACAGAATTCCTAATTTCCTCACAGACTTTTCTTTGGTGCCCACCACAGTAATATCTCACTGCTTCACAAACTTTAATGAACTTCTCTTCACAATACCCCTCAGAGGTAGGGAAATAATATTATCCCTATTCTATAGATGAGAAATAGGCAGAGAGATTAAAGCCAAAAATGTCAAGAATGTCCACTAATTTTCAGTGGCAGAGACCAGGACAGAATTCAGTTTTCCAGGGTGGCATTCAACTGCCCATACTGCAAGACCATTCTTTCTTTTCCCACAATCACCTGCTTGAATTAACTACTCATCTTCCAAACTCAGCAACAAATGAGGCACAGGTTATACAGAAACAGCTTCATGTACTGCACAACCTTCATTTTCTGAGCACCATCCATCCTGTACACTGCATGAGGTTGGGGTCCTGTGGAAAGCATAGTATGTAATTATATACAGTAACTCCTCACTTAACATTGTTCCAGTTAACGTTATTACGTTGGTGATCAATTAGAGAACATGCTTGTTTAAAGTTGTGCAATGCTCCCTTACACATTGTTTGGCAGCCACCTGCTTTGTCCACTGCTTGCAGAAAGAGCAGCCCGTTGCAGCTAGCTGGTGGGGGCTTGGAACCAGGGTGGACTGGCAGCCCCCTCATCAGCTCCCCTAAGTTCCCTGTGCAGCAGCCACCCAGCAGCCTATCAATTGCCAGGCAGTTCAGCTGTCCCTCCCCACACTGCCAAGTGCTGCTCCTGCCCTTTGCCTTGGAGCTGCTCCCGGGAGCCTCCTGCTTGCTGTGCTGGGGAGGTGGGGGAGAAGGGGGGTGCTAATGTCAGGGTGTACCTCTCCCCACCGCTCCTATACCTCATCTCCACAGAACGGAGCGGGACAGGACAGGGCTCAGGACTGAGGGAGCTTGCTGGCAGCAGCTGCTGTCTCAGCTTGCTGATCTACTTAAAAAGGCAGTGTATTTAGAGTGGGGTCAGTGTACTTAAAGGGGCAATGTGCATCTCTCGCACATGGTGTGTCTGTCTGTCTGTCTGTCTCACACACACACACACACACTCTGGGTCTGTCTCTCTCTGCCATGCTGTCTCCCCTCCCTCCATTCGTGCTGCCTTGTAAAGTGTGAGGCTACATTAACAACAATGTGTTGATCCTTGAGGGCTCAGCTGAGTGCTAGTTCATCATTTAGCAGTAAGGCATTCCCTGGGAAATATCCCACCCTCTTCCACCCTCTGACTTCACCACCTCAACCAAGTTTCACAATCATCATTGCTGTGTTCAGTAAATTGTTTAAAATTTATACTGTGTGTGTATATATAAAAATAAATACAAATACAGTCTTTTGTCTGGCGAAATTTTTTTCCCTGGAACCTAACCCCCCTCCCCCCCCTTACATTAATTCTTATGGGGAAATTGGATTCGTTTAACATCGTTTCATTTAAAGCAGCATTTTTCAGGAACATAACTACAACGTTAAGCGAGGAGTTACTGTAATTAAATACTATCATAACGCACAAGGGGGATAAATTAAAGTTGCATGGGCAACCTTAATTCTTGCACTTCCTAACTTTTGAGCACTTGACTTTGTGTCCTTAGTGTTCTTTTAACATAGCTTTTGTGTGTGTAATTTTAGAAAATACCATGTGCTTATGCAACGTAAGATTGCACTGTAATACACAGATTCAAGGAACAGAGTTAAGGTTATGCATTCAACCTTAACTTTTGAATATTTAACTTTGCTATTTTAATGTAATGTTCACAGATTTTTGCGAGGAATTACCTAGGGTGTTTTTTGCTTTGAAGAAAACAAAGATTTGACCATATAGTTTAACTAATAGAAATTTGAATACACAAATATCAGAAAGTTATCCCAACTATACATGTGCAAGATACCAGTAATTAGAAAAAAGGTAATATTTGTACAAATCAAAGAAAAAAATACTGTAAATAAACCAAAACAGCTAGCAGTCTCTGACCCTTCACTAGTCACGTCAATGTAAGTCTCATTCAACTTTGAGACTAAAAATACATCAAATATTTCAGTGCTAACCACACTCAACAAAACCCCATTCACCCTTCTAAGCCTGCATGGGTGATGCTCTTCAGTATTTATTCAAAAGTATGCACTTAAGAGGACTAAGGAGTCAAAAATATCTACTGGGCATGGTTGCAACATGATTTTCAAACACTCTTAACTAGGTCACACAAAAATGATTTTTCTTCAGAAAAAGCCCATGCCCTTATTCTGTGGGGACTACTGCACACCAAATTGCAATTTTCAGATTTCTGCCACTGGCCTTCTCCGGCTTTATTTTAAATCAAAAATACGATGAAGTTTGAAACTTTGAAAGTCAGTCAGAGAAAGAAGCAAGAACGGAACACTGGCTCTCTGGCTCCCAGCCCCTGGGGCATCTCCCTAGGCCTGGGGAACATTTTGGAAGCAATCAGCAGGTGGAAGATCTTCTACCAGATCCTAAGCCTTCCACAATGACAGATATCAATTTGAAACATAAATCCTATCTATCTGGGAACTCTGAGAATCACAGAATATCAGGGTTGGAAGGGACCTCAGGAGGCCATCTAGTCCAACCCCCTGCTCAAAGCAGGACCAATCCCCAGACAGATTTTTACCCCCAGTTCCCTAAATGGCCCCCTCAAGGATTGAACTCACAACTCTGGGTTTAGCAGGCCAATGCTCAAACTACTGAGCTATCCCTCCCCTGCACAATTAACTTAGCTACATGAATACATATGCACCACTGATACATCCTTGTGTGCACACTTACTTGAACTTCATGGAGAAAGATTCACATGCTTGGGATGTGATTTTTCAAAGGCTCATAATTTGATCAAATCAAAACCATTTTTTCCCTGGAACAGGCAATACTTAACTCCTCAATGAGGACTATTTCAATGCTAAATTGCAACTTTCAAAACTTAATCAATTCAGTCAACTCTTTTTTGTTAAAAATATAATGGTTAAATATTTTCCATTTGTTCTTATATTTGCATCCATCATAATATGAGTGCCTACCTCTTACCAACATATGCTTTCCTTTCACTTAAGGATGGCTGAACCATTTCTGTTCATAGATATAAAAATATCACCTTCCAGTAGAGACCAAGCACGAAAAATGTCAACCGGGAATGTTAGTCCGATAAATCTGAGAGGCTGAAAACAGTGGGTTATAATAGAAAATACTGTGTAGTAACTACTGCATACAGAGATGACTAGTGCCTGCAGATAGTAAGGGGGCACAATTTAAACGTTTGCCCCCCAACAGCTTAAGTGACAGCCCCCTACGACCTCCCTCCACCCTCAGCAGCCCCTCCCTCCAGCTTCCAGCTGTTTGCTGCTGCCTCTCCCAGTGGCCACAGCTCCCTGCTTGCCGGCTCCTGCAGTTGACGTGGGGGGAGCCCAGCCACACCATGAGATGAGTGGGGCCAGCAAACACTGGCAAAAATCTGGGGGGAAACACGTGAACCAACATGCCCCCACCCCGCCCCCCCACACACACACACGTTGCCTCTCACTGCATATAACTTTTCTTGTTTAAAAAATTCACACAGCAGTTTAATTTCAGTTGGTGAAAAATACAGAATGTCCAACTATTGTGTTCCTGATGCAGCATTTAACAATCTCTCCTCTTAAGGGATTTCCATTTTCCCTACCAATGATGCTGCTTCTGCTCAAAACACTATCTCTGACAAACGGATAATAATATAGGGTAGGGTTACCATACGTCCGGATTTTCCCGGACATGTCGGGCTTTTTGGTCCTCAAAACCCCGTCTGGGAGGAATTTCCAAAAAGCCGAACATGTCCGGGAAAATAGGGAGGCATGGTAAGGGGACCGCCTCCTCCCCGGAGTTCAACTTTCCCGGCTCCCGCCGCTCTCCCCAGCGCAGCAGCAGCTGGAGCCCAGGAGGAGGCAGCTGCGAGCTGGGATGCCGCCGGCCAGCGCCGCTCGGCCAGGGCAGGGGCTGGGCGTGCTCGGCCGCCGGCCGGGGCTGGGCCGGAGCCGCTCGGCCGGAACCGGGGCCCGAGCTGAGCCGGAGCCGCTGGCACCGGGGTGCTCAGCCGGCGGCTGGAACCAGGGCCCGAGCCGAGCCGGAGCAACCGGGGCTGGGGGTGCTCGGCCGGCGCCCCAGGGCCCAAGCCAGGCCGGAGCCGCCGGGGCCAGAGCCTCTTGGCCGGCCGCCGGAGGGAGCCGCTCAGCCGGGGGGGCCGCATCTCCTCGTGCCCCCCCCCCCAGCCCCAGCCCACCTGCGGCCTGCCTGTTTCAGGCTTCCCGCAAACATTTGATTCGCGGGAAGCAGGGGAGGGGGAGGAGCAGCGGGCAGAGCGTTCAGGGGAGGGTACTTTGGGGAAGGGGCGGAGTTGGGGCAGGGCCTGGGCCCCTTGGAGTGTCCTCTTTTTCAGGGGCTCTAATACAGTTACCCTAATATAGGGATAAAGCCCATTTTGTAAAAACAGGAGAACTTCTGAGATTGAATCTTAGCTTTCACAAAGAAAGACAAGGATGCGAGAGTTAGAAATCAGAAAAGGAACTCCTAAGGCCTGCTATCTTTTGTCTCTCTTACTTCTTCAGCAGAGAATGAAAAAACTACAAACGCAATAGCAGAGAAAGGAATAACTAAGTAACATTAGACATACTGATGTTAAGTGAGGCAAGAGTGGCATGCTCCACAAAGAGTTATTAGTAAATTCCCCCCAAAGGCTGGCTCAGACTAGGAGAGTGATTCAATATAAAGTATTCGTGCAGGGATTGCTATGCTGTTGCATTCAATGTCAACCAAAAAAATAACATCCATATATTTAGTGAAGATGCTAAGGGCACACTTTAGCTCCAATAGTAGTGACTCTCTCGTAGTATGACTGCTTCTGAACTACACTGTATGTGACTGTTTTAGGGGAATATGGATTCATGGCAGATTTCCATTGTTCTTGCTGAAAACATGACATTTTGTAGTGTTAAAAAAAAAAAAGCAAGAGGTCCATCTATTTAAAGTAGAGATTATTTGTGAAACTCCGGAATTTGCTTAAAGCCAGCCAGATTTGCTGTTCTTTAGGACATAGATTAGGGTGTGAAGTACGAAGAATAAAACTCTACCTGAAAGGTTTCTGTTCAAATAACTCTATTGTCACTTTCAACAATGGCTTCTTTACCTCTCAACATAGATTATCCTTTTTTAAAATGTATGTCTGGAAAAAATGAAATTGTGAAAGAGTGCTGAAGAGGTCTTTGGAGTAACTTTGGTGAAGTTATTACCTAAAGAACGGAAAATAATATATTTCATTTTCTCTCTATATAAAAAGTATTTATAAACTATTTGAATGACCTTGATCAGCCTTGCTCTGTGCCAATATCTGTCACTTGGATTGCAGAAATGAAAGCATGAGAGAGTTTTATATTTTAATAACCTCCTAAAACTGACCAAACACTTGATGATCTATGTTATCTGGGGCAGGCTAACTAAACCTTTCTGCATGTAAGTAGGAAGCCTTTACATAATCATCTAGGAAATTAACTTGCTAGAGGCAGCCAGAGTATAGTTTCTACTATATTTTCAAGCTACAAGTCGTGAGCCGTCTGATATCAATATCTTGGAGTTTACACACCTTTTCCCACAGGAAACCAATTGTTCCAATATAAAATTCTTATATGAACTGTGATTTCAGAGCTCAAGGTGTTGTGGGGTCCAGATTTCTTTGCCATAAAAACATGCACACGTGCACAAGATTAATGGATTTAAAGCACTAGGTTATTACTCAATGGAATAGTCCTTTTAAAAAAAATCACTTCTGTAGTCTTACAGTGAGGAATTTCTTATTATGGAGGAACAGTAAAAACAGATGAAAAAGGGTTGAAGCTAAAATAAAACCAGTTATTAAAGTCCAGAGGAAGATGGAAAGACTAAAACAGCAGAACCCAGATTTTTTTCCCTTCCATCCATTGCATTGTATCGATTGGCAAAAAACAAAAAAACACCACACCCTTTTATTTTGTAGGTAAACACTTCTGGATGAAGTCATCTGTCATGATAAATGTGCTAAACAGCATTTTGTTAGGAAAAAATATTCTAATAGTAAAACTTAGACTAAGAAACAAAATTCTTTTTCTAAATACCAATATTTAAAAAAATGTTTTTTTGTGTGTGCTTGCACATGTGGCAAGAAGCCAGAACTTGATCTGCTAGTAATTTTACATAGCCTACCTTTCCTCCAAGTCTAGAGTGGTATTTAAAATGTAACCATTGCCTTCGGCATCAACAATATTTGTCAATACTAGCTTTGTATAAATTAGTTTTGCAGGAGGAGACTTAAGCCTTTCCAGTGATTGCTACATAAGCTACCTTTGCTGTCTTACAGATATTTGTCACTGCAAGGTTAGCCCTTACTAAAAGGCTGTAAACCGATGAAATAATAATGCCAAAAGGAATTTCACTCACACATACTAACTTTTTGTTGCTGGAGTTGACATCCAGACCCAACATGCAAAACATATTCACACTAAAGTGGCAATTCCTGGCTCTTGCAGTCACCAGCTTGTTCCCACTGCTTTGGGGCTTTGCATGTAGCTACCTAAAGTATGGATGTGCCATGGATTTAAAAGTATTTTTCTGTGACGCCAGGAATTAGGTTCTCTCAACTGTCTGAAAGTCACTAAAAGTGAACTGGCAAAATTGTTCAAACATTTTAAATAAAAAATAGGAAACTACAATCATTTCATTTTAAATATTTAGTTGATACATATTTCACTTATATTTGTATTCAATATCCGTGGCCTTGCACTGTCAGTGTATACAATCGACTAAAATCTCTCAAATTAAGCCATGGAATCTTGCTGCTTTGCTGTACTAGGTCATGTTTTAGTATGCACTGTATTAATTAGCAATACATATTACTTCACATATTTATAGGTGATCTGAAAATATGTTTAGAGAGTTACAGCTTTTAGGATCTGCATTAAATTGTTCAAATGACTAGAGTAATGGAGAGACAAGGTGGGTGAGGAAATATCTTTTACTAGATCAACTTCTGTTGCTCGGAGAAGCTTTCAGGCTTCAGAGAGACGAGGAAGAGCTCTTAAAACAAACTTCACCAAACAAGGACACTCCACCAGAGAAGTAGATCGTATCATGGAACAAGTCACTCAAATAACCCAAGAGAACCTTTTTCAATGTGGGGAAAAAACCCTCCGTCCACACACACCTAGCTGTCACCTACCCCACCAGAACCCATACGGGTTATCATTAAACAATTACAACCCATTCTTGATGGGGACCACATCCTGAAAGAAATCTTTCCTGAACCCCCGCTTCTGGTCTTGAAGCAACCCCCCCCCAACCTTGTTGCCAAGGTCCTCATCGGAAGCCAGATCTCCAACGACCAGGATCCGCCAACTCAAAGTGGTGCCAGACTCTGTCAGACCAACAGATGCAAAATGTGCAGACATATCTCAACCTCTATGATTATAGAAGTGCAGGATTGGAAGGGTCCTCAATAGGTCATCTAGTCCAGTCCCTAGCACTCAAGGCAGGATTCAGTAATAACTGAACCATTCCTGACAGGTGTTCATCTAATCTGCTCTTAATTAATCTACAATGAGGGAGATTCCACAACCTCCCTAGGCAGTTTGTTCCGGTGCTTAACTATCCTGACAATAAAGAAGTTTTTCCTAATATCCAACCTAAATCACCCTTGCTGCAATTTAAGACCATTGCTTCTTGTCCTATCCTCGGAAGGAAGAATTTTTCACCTCCTGCTTATAACAACCTTTTATGTATTTGAAAACTGTTTTGTCCCCCCCTCAGTCTTTTCTTCTCCAGACTAAACACATCCATTTTTTTTTTTCAATCTTCTCTTATAGGTAATATTTTCTAAACTTCAATCATTTCTGTTGTTCTCCTCTGGGCTTTCCCCAATTTCCCCACATCTTTCCTGAAATGTGGCACCTAGAACTGGACACAATACTCACGCTGAGGCCTTATCAGTGAGGAGTAGAGTGGAAGAATTACTTCTCGTGTCTTGCTTACAACACACCTGCTAATACACCCAAGAATGATGTTCACTTTTTTTGCAACAGTGTTACATTGTTGTCTCATATTTAGCTTGTGATTAGGGATGTAAATAACGTGTAAAAACAGTAACCATGTAACCGATTAAAATTCTATCGCTTACAGAGTTAAACGTTTACCCGGGGAACTAGGAATGCATGGATCCCCGTTGTTGCCCCCACGCCAGCATCACGGTGCGCCCAGAGTCCTGGCTGCCGGCCGCGGGGCCGGCAGCTCAAAGGGACCCCGGCCGTGGGGCCAGCAGCAAGGTGGGCACTGTGGCAGACCCCAGGCGCTGCAACAGATCCCGGCCGCACCGGGATGCTGAGCAGCAGCGCAGCTACCGCAACGGACCCCTGCCGCAGGGCCACCTGCACACCCGGAGGGACCTCGGCCACAGGGCCACCCGCCCACCTGGAGGGACCCCGGGCAGCAGCTGGGACCCTGGGCGCAGGGCTGGCAGGCACGACGGAGCCCGGTTGTGGAGCCGGCAGCCCAGAGAGAGCCTGGGTTGGGGCTCCTCTTCCCCGACAGCAGCAGGTCCAGGCCGGGGGAGAGGCATCTCTCTCCGCTGCAGCCCTGAGTGCCTGCGTGGCACTTAATAGGCTGCTGCGCAGCCTCACAGCTTAGAGGGAACTTAGGACCCCAGGAGCGTCAGCTGGGACCCTGGGCAGAGTTTAATCGTTAACAGAAACCAATAAGCATCAAGCTTATCAGTTAACTGGTTAAACTCTTACATCCCTGCTTGTGATGCACTATGATCCCTTTCTGCAGTATTCCTTCCTAGGAAGTCATTTCCCATTTTGTATGTGTGCAACTGATTGCTCCTTCCTACGTGGAATACTTTGCATTTGTCTTTACTGAATTTCATCCTATTTACGTGAGACCATTTCTCCAGTTTGTCCAGATCATTTTGAATTTGAATCCTATCCTCCAAAGCACTTGCAACTTCTCTTAGCTTGGTATCATCCACAAACTTTATAAGTGTACTCTCTATGCCATTATCTAAATCATTTATGAAGATATTGAACAAAACCAGACCCAGGACTAATCCCTGAGAGACCCCACTCAATATGTCCTTCCAGCTTGACTGTGAACCACTAACCACTTTCTGGGAGTGGGTTTCCAGCTAGTTGTGCACCCACCTTACAGTAGCTCCTTCTAGGCTATATTTCCCTAGTTTGAGACAGTATCAAAAGCCTTACTAAAGTCAAGATATACCACATATACCACTTCCCCCAGACTCACAAAGCTTGTTACCCTGTCAAAGAAAGCTATTATGTTGGTTTGACACGCTGTTCTGGACAAATCCATGTTGACTATTACTTATCTTATTATCTCCTAGGTGTTTGCAAAAGGATTGCTTGCTTATTTGTTCCATTATCTCTCCAGGTACTGAAGTTAAGATGACTGATCTGTAGTTCCCCACGATGTCCTTATTTCCCTTTTTATAGATTGACACTATATTTGCCCTCTTCCAGTCCTCTGGAATCTCTCCTGTCTGCTATGAGTTTTCAAAGATAATTGCTAATGGCTCATATTTCCTCAGTCAGCTCCCTGAGTGTTCTACATATTTCATCAAGCCATGCCAACTTGAAGTAATTTTTAACTTGATCTTTCACTATTTTAGCCTTAGATACTACCTCATTTTCACAGGTGTTCACTCTCTTAGATGTGCTATCTCTACTAACCTTTTTGGTGAAAACTAAACAAAAAAGTCATTTAGCACTTCTGCCATTTCCACATTTTCTGTTATTGTCTTTCCCCCGCTCATTGAGTAATGGCCTACCCTGTCCTTGGGTCTTCCGCTTGCTTCTAACGTATTTGTAGAATGTGTTCTTGTTACCCTTCATGTGTCTAGCTCAGAAATGGGCAAACTTTTTGGCCCAAGGGCAACATCTGGGTATAGAAATTGTATGGCGGGCCATGAATGCTCACGCAATTGGGGTTGGAGTGCAGGATGAGGTGCGGGCTCTGGCTGGGGGTGCGGGCTCCGGAGTAGAGCCAGAAATGAGGAGTTCAGGGTGCAGGAGGGGGCTCCGGGCGGGGGTACAGGCTCTGGAGTGGTGCTGGGGATGAGGGGTTTGGGGTGTAGAAGGGTGCTCCAGGTTGAGACCAAAGGGTTCGGAGGGCAGGGGGGGGACGGGGGTGGGGGGTTGGGGGGGGGGGGCGCCGATGGCTCCAGGGTGCAGGCTCCAGGCGGCGCTTACCTCAAGCGGCTCTCGAAAGCAGTGGCATGTCTCCCCTCCAGCTCCTACGTGGAGGCACGGCCAGGTGGCTCTGCTGCGTGCTGCCCCATCTGCAGGTGCTGCCCCTGCAGCTCCCATTGGCCGTGGTTCCTGACCAATGGGAGCTGCAGAGGCGGCACTTGGGGCGGGGGCAGCGTGCAGAGCAGAGCCCCCAGGCTGCCCCTACACGTAGGAGCCGGAGGGGGGACACGATGCTGCTTCCGGGAACCACACAGAGCGGCCCCGACCCTGCTCCCGAGTGGGAGCTCGATAACTGGATTAAAACGGCTGGCGGGCCAGATCCGACCGCGAGCTGAAGTTTGCCCACCCCGCTCTAGCTAGTTTAATCTTATTTTGTGCATTGGCCTTTCTGATTTTGTCCCTACATGCTTGTGCTTTTTAAAATATTCAGCCTTCCTAATTTGACCTAGTTTCCACCTTTTGTAGGCCTCTTTTTTGAGTTTCAGATCACTGAAGACCTCCTGGTTAAGCCAGATTGGTCTCTTGCCATATTTCCCATCTTTCCTACAGAGTAAGATATTTTGCTCTTATGCTCTTAATAATGTCTCTCTGAAAAACTGCCAACTCTGTTTTTCCCCTTAGACTTGCTTCCCATGGGATCTTACCTACCAACTCCCTGAGTTTGCTAAAGACTGCCTTCCTGAAATCCATTATCTTTATTCTGTTTTCCCTCCTACCATTCCTTAGAATCATGAACTCTACCATTTCATGGTCATTTTCATCTAAGCTGCCTTCCAGTTTCAAATGCTCAACCAGTTCCTCCCTATTTGTCCAAATCAAATCTAGAACAGCCTCTCCCCTACTGGCTTTCTCCAATGCTTTCCAATAATTTTGTTGGATAATCTGTGCCCTGCTGTATTATTTTCCCAAAGGATGTCTGGGTAGTTGTCCCCTATCACCACCAAGTCCTGTGCTTTGGATGATTTTGTTAGTTTTTTTAAAAAAAAAGCCTCATCTACCTCTTCTTCCTGGTTATATGGTCTACAGTAGACCCCTACCATGACATCACCCTTGTCTTTTACCCCTTCTATCCTTATCCAGAGATTTTCAACAAGTCTGTCTCCTATTTCCATCTGAACCTCAGTGCAAGTGTATCTATCTTTGATCCTTCCCTTTTTTCCCCTGCCTGTCCTTCCTGACTTTCTTCTCTGCAAAATCTCTTGGGCAGATTTTCTGCACCATGCAAGAGCTTTGGGTTGACAATCAGTTTCAAGAAAACTGTGATCATATACCAAGGGGTGGAAGAACCAGTGCCCGACATTACTCCGAAGCATAAATCTCTTTGATTCGTTGACAGCTTTTGCTACTTGGGTTCTATGATCAGCAGGAATCTTGACCCTCAGATTGAACTAACAGAATTGGAAAAACAGCTAAGAATTTCAGGCTATTACAGAACCGTGCATGGAATAACAGCAAATTTCAACTAAGGTGAAGATGCGGATCTATGAGACTTGAGTGCTGTCATTCCTGCTCTATGTTTCAGAAACATGGACAACATATACTAAACACATCAGGAGACTGAACAACTTCCACATGAGATGCTCGTGTAATATTCTGGAAATAAAGTGGGAAGACAAAATACCAAACACAGAGGTGCTGAAGCATGCAGGATTGACACACTTAGAAACTACTATAAAGGAGAAGAGGTTGCAATGGCTCAGTCACGTCAGGAGAATGGGAGGTGACTATATCCTCAAGAATATTTTGTACAGCAAGATTCAAGACAGCTCTAGAAAGCGGAGTTGCCCTTTATGACTGTACCACAATGTGTGCAAAAATTATATGAAATCATTCAACATCAATGTAGACAACGAGGAGGAGCATGCAGTATTCCGTTCAATCTGGAGGGAACATCTGGCACTGGGTACAGGTCAACATGAAGTGGCTTTGATCCAGAGGATGGAAGCAAAGTGAGAAAGAAGAAAGCAGCGTGCTGTAATCTTGGACTCCAACTCAGACAACACATGGATCTGTGAAACTTGTAACACGCTATGTCGCTTTCGAATTGGGCATGTCAACCATAAGCAGATTCTTCAGGCACCTGACTAGACCTTTTACACGTACGCCATGATCCAGTGGATCACCAGTTAGCTGAGCAAGCTGTACCCTTCTACATCAATATTCCAGTCACCATTATCCCACCTAGTCTCTATGATGCCAACTATATTACAGTTGTGTTTATTCAATAGTATTTCTAGTTTTTCCTCTTTATACCCCCCATAGTATTGATGATCAATACTACGCACAACACACCTTTCAAAATGCATGGGTCTTACATATGCCTATCACCACATGTGGTGTACCTCATCCATGCCCCAGTAACAACTATGTGGGTGAAATGAGACAAGCATTATGCTGTCAAATGAACTCTCACAGAAAAATGATAAAAGACAAATGCCATATCACCCGTGGGCGAACATTTTTACAAAGCAACCACTCCATATCTGACCTCTCAGTCCTCATCCTCAAAGGAAAGTAGAACACCAACTTCAAAATATGAG
This sequence comes from Terrapene triunguis, assembly GCF_002925995.2. NCBI lineage: Eukaryota > Metazoa > Chordata > Testudines > Emydidae > Terrapene > Terrapene triunguis. Next base: position 54,818,504 of record NW_020664419.1, on the reverse strand, counting down.
TCTAGGAGCTTAAATTCATAACTTAGTTAGATACTAAAAAATCGTGGACTTAATATAAATCCAGTGTCTTTGTCTCATAACAATGTGTAACCCACTAACCTTTCTTGGTCCTTGGTACAGGTGCTAACTGTCCTCTTCACCATGAATGGTCTCTCTTGCAACATGTGTTAACACCTCTTCTGTTCTACCCTTCTATTAACACCTACCTGTTCTTTTAGCATTTATTTTGGATTTCCTTATTTCAAGCATGTGTACACTCCTGCCCAACTATCAAAATTCTGCCAGCTTCTATTCTTCTGAACTTTGCCACTGATGTTACAACTACCAATGAAGAATAACTGATAGTGGACCATGCTTACTAGATTAAGGCAAGTCACATTTCTCCCAATATTATTTTTTTTAAAATATTTTTCTTTTAACTTATTAAAAAAATACTTGTTACTTGATAGCCTACATATTATAAAATAAGAAGATTTAAAATATGCAACAGATTTCAATTTCTAGTACTCTCACCAGCAGAGTATACACTAGGGTATCACAGCAAGTAATAGTTCCTGATCAGTTAAGCCTGTTAGTTACAATACACAACCAGACAGTAGCAGATTATTTCATCTTGAGCAACTCACTTTACTTTTCCATACTCGAGTTTTCTCTTCTATGAAATAATACTACCCTCCTCCTCGGTAAAGTACTTTGCGATGTTTGAATGAAAGATTCTTTATAAGGACAAAGCATCCTTTTGTATTCACTCTTACATAAAAAGTATTTTTATCTTTACTAAGGACTAAATATTTCAACAAGTGTTTGCAGGATCAGGGCCTATGTTTCGGAAGCAGGTACATAACTTCAGTGGAATGGATTTAGATAAGTAAGTTAGCATGTTAAAATAAATATCACAGTTGCATAAACAAATTCCTACCTTGGAGAGTGCTTCATCATGGACAACTGTATTAGTTGTTAAAAGTACAAGAACCGTCTGAAGTAATTTGAGTTCTTCAAGACTATTTTCCATCAGTTGCCAAAGCATGTTAATAATATTTCCAGCTGCAGCCTATGAAGAAATCATTTGATATATACAATTAAATTTTATATACTTTGTATTTAATACCACGATTACACATACATTTAAAATACATCATTCACATATACTATAGTAAATTCATTTTTTTCCTACAACCATATAAACACACAGGGAATACAATACTAATTTCTTTGTCACAATGGTCCCGGATATCAAGAGACTTACGCGATCAGTTCTCTTCTATTTAAGGCATATATTTTAATCATTTTGTCAACCTGTGTGCACACTTCATTCTTCAACCAGAAGCACAAGTTCTCTTAGAGGAAAAGGCAATTCACTACAAAGTTAATTTGACTACAAACTTCAGTGACCTATATATGCCAGAAAAATATGCCTATTACTCTGTCTAAACACAGCTTTGTATATCTTTTTAATACGTATTACTTTCATGGACTGTTTGACACATACAGTAAAAAGCAGTACTACTAGATGTTACATGTGTATTTAAGACTACGGTAATAGTTGTATGCTATATTATCAAACGGGTGCAAACACCCTGCATAGGGTCTGGAGCCAAAAGAAGGTGAAACTATATACAGAAGTACAGATTTATCAAACCTGCGTAAGTCCAATCCTCTTATATGCATTTGAAACATGGATACTGCTTAAACAAGACATTGGGAGGTTGGAGGCATTTCATATGCATTGCCAGCAGTGACTACTGGGTACAAGATGGTTTGACTTTATCAATAATAGAGATGCATCATTGAAAATTGGCCTCAAGATGACTAGAGTCATCATTGGCCACTGACAGCTGGCTCTTTTTGGTCACGATGTTTGTCTTGGAGACAAAGTCTTCGCATATCAAGCCTTGAAGATTGGACTTGAGGTCAGTAAAGGACACTGCCCAGTCACAGACTGGTGGCAGTCACGCCATTGCCCACAATTAACCTGTACCAGATCAGTAATAAACCTGGGGAGTTCTTAAATACTGCGAATAAAGCTGTGCAGTGTGGTCACGGACACTTGGCGCTACAAACCTCCGCTGTCTAAGCATATTATTGTTGTTACTTATTATACTGAATTCAAGAGCTATGCCATTGAATCTTTAATATAATAATATACTATTCATGCACAGAGACAGGCAGAGTAAAGATTACACTTCTATTCTTAAGTGTGGTACGTACCAACTTTTGAATGCTTAACTGTGCCCTTTTCATACAGCACTACAACCACATTAGCCAAAACAGTTTTTCAAATCAGTCATTTTTATCATGTAAAAGAGGTCTTCCTGGTTTGTGGCATTGATTTCTTGGACTATGTCAATACAAGTTTGGCAATAGTGTTTCCTAGCTAACTGCTGCTGAGCCAGCTAAGGAATCCAACTATTGTAATGGATTCTACAAAAGAATATCTTTCTAAAAAAACAATTATTTTATGTACTTTTCCTTTGGCTCCAACGGGGTGGACTGGATTTTGACAATGATATTTTAAACTCCAAAAAAACATTTTCCACCCGATTATATCCATTTTAATATACATAAATGTGTTTCAGCTTTAGAAAGCAGTCTCATAAGTGTTTTTATCTTTGCTAAAGTACGGAATACTTCAAATATTTCAATACAAGACAATATTTTCATATAACATCCATCTTACCTCTGAAACAACTTCATGTGACATAAGTCTCTGTATGGCTGCTAGACACAGTTGAGTAATCTTTGGTTCCTTTGTTCCACAGCCCATTAGAAACGGCTGAACTACCTCTGAGCTGTTCTCTTTCAATGCTTTTGAACAGAGATAAGGAAAGTTGGTCAACTTTTAACAGTTTGCTGATTTGAACGATGTAAGGCAAATACTTGTTAGTCATAAAACACATGATGAATAATTGTTAAGGTATTCAAATCCTAAACAACAACAAAACCCAGAAAGAATCTCCAATCTTGAAATTTATGGCAGATATTTTTGCACTGAGGAGAAGCAATTGGATTAAGGGTGAGAGAAATGCCAGTACTCTCCTGAATACTTGACCTGCCAATGAGCTTCTTATCCTATCCTCTCTTAACCTTTTCCACAGTGCTCTGATCCCCACATCCCCTCATCCTCCTCACTCTGCCCCATCTTAGTGCATCTCCTCATCTTTGTCTCTCTTTCTCCCTAACCCTCAAACTTCCTTCTAGAGTGACTTTGGTTTGTCCATGGTCATAAGCCTCTTCCAATCTTCACGAAGACCTTTCTTCCCCTTTGGGCTCTGCAAGGAGTTTCAAACTTGCACTCTCTTCAATCTTTTGGATATCCACGTATGGAGCAGTGCATCAAGAAGGTGCTACATGTGTAGCACAAAGAGATGTATACCAATGCAGACAGAGCAGGTGGGAGAAAAAAATCAAAGCAATACTCATCACCAACCACATGGCCCTGTATAGTGTAGTGAGAATGACTGGTCATTTAGAGCCCTATTCACATAAGGATACGATGAGTTTAAGAAAAACAAAAGTTAGTCATTTTTGTACCATAGCTCTTATAAGTAAAACTTATGCTTGTGCTATGACGGCAAATAGCAGACATAAACAGCTTTTTATTTATGTAAAACTCAAAGAAATTTGGAGTATATGTGAGAGTTGTTGTTTTTTTTACTCAATGTTCCAACAACTGATTTGAAAACCGACATCAAGTTAAGAGCAACAAAAAAGTATTTAAAACTGAGGCCTCTTGACTAAAACAACTCAAAAAAAGAGCTAGAGGATTGCTAAAAGCATCTGCTTCCTGTAAGGATGTTATATCCGTGGACTTATAAAGGATCAGACAAAGTGAATGTATTAAACAAATTGCATTCTATAACGGCAGTTTCTTCAGAGACACTACAGGGTAACAAACAATTTATTGACAGACATACAGATCTGGATATTATAGATCCAACATCAAAAGCTTGTTTAAAAATCAGACAGGAAGCCCTGAATGTGTACGAGCACAAGCCACTTTTTAATCCTCAATATTGTGGCTATAAAAAAAATAAACATCAGAATTGAAAATCAGCTATAAAACTCGGTTCTAAGCAAAACAATCTGCTTTTTAAGTCACAGGAACACAAATTTGCATCCAGCGCTAGTGCTCTTCTGCTAAATATTCCACAGTTCTCTAACATGAGTTATAAATTATTGAACAGTGAACTGAAGTGCTTTTATTTATAATTTTTTTCCACAATTGTCATTGAACTCCAAATGACAATTAGAGAAGAAAAATATTGTAAATTTATCCCACACACGCGACTCCCAGTAGAGTCCTGAAAAGGAGTCAAGAGATGATCATTAGGAGACAAGGATAAAAAGCGGAAAAGGTGGTGGACAACTTTAATACAATATCACGCATGTCGTACATTTAAATAAAAAAAGGGTAGGTCTATGCTTACGTCAGCCTGTAGACTGCAGACTCTGCATACCCAGTTAGCACAGGAATAAACAACAGCATTGACAGTGAGGCACAGCTTAGGCGAATAACGAGCCCTACATGCCTGAATCTCTACGATATATACCCTATCCAGCTCTCTACACACCCAAGCAGTGCCTTTCACCGCTACAGTGCTACTTTTAGTTGCATAGCGTCCTGCTGCCTCCACGCTGCCAGAGTCTTTCTCTGCCACGTGTAGCTACGCACCACAGTGAGTGTGAACGAAGCCAGACTTTCACAGCAATATGTACTACATGCCACTGCAAATGTAGACAGGGTCTAAGGAAGTATTTTATCCTACTACAAAGCCCAATCTATCTCGATTTCAGTGGTCCATCTGTACCTAACTTTTGTAGATGGATACAGATATATAATTAAAAAGTGTTTTCTCCAGGTTATTACCAAAACCAGAATCTGGGAGATTAACTCCCATTTTAAAAGCGACAGAGAGAAATTCAGTTGCATCAAGTTTCACTTCCCTTTTATACCCCTAATTAGTCTGCAGAAGGAAGATTGTCAATTTTTAGCAATGTCAAAACTCTTCCAGGAGAAGGCTTAACAATGAACTCAGGTCCTGACAGATTAAAAAACCCTTAGTTTACTTTTGAAATTTATCTACTGTATTTATAATTTCTAAACTATATATATAATTTGATTATGATCTTAAACAGTCCATTCATTATTTTAAAAGAAACATTTCAGTCCACCTTTAAATTTAAATTTTTAAACCTGTAGAGTGGCTAAAAATATTTTGTAATCTGTTCGAGAAAGACAACCGAGTTGGCATCAAAAAATAAAAAAATTCTAATGATGGATCAATGAACTGTCTTGCAAATTTTCCTTAATCCTGTAGCAATAGTAATGTTTGTCTCATCAATTTCTCAACTAAAATATTCTTCAGCTTTAACAGTACACATATATGTACACAGTCTCCATAAAAGGTTGGGGTTTTAAATAGGATATTTGGGAAATCAGACTGGCACTGCCTAAATTTAAATGTGCAAACACTGAGCTAAAGCAAAACCAGAAAATGTTGACATCTTGAAAAACAGAAAAGACTGGCAGAATCTTTAAAGGGACACTATCAAGCATTAGCAAAAGATACAGGCATAGTAAACTCCATGTCATTCTTTATAGCTGTGTTTCCTCTCTTCCCCTCAAGTAATCTCTTTTTGAGAAGTAGTACTGACATAATAGCAAAGCTCAGCTAGTCAACACTCATGAGCAGCGTCAACAAAATCCCCACATGTGGAATATCCACGTTTCCTGAAATTTATTCAGATACTCAGAATCTAAATTTTAGGGCTTTTAAAAAAATGAAGTTTCTAACTTTTGTTGCTGTGTGACAGATATAACGACATACATGAAAATGACTGATTATACAGGGCAAACGTTGAAAGCGCTGACAAATGAACAAGCAAGCCAACTGAAAAGATGGCAAAAATTCTCTCTAATCTTTCAGTTGAAGTCATCTAACTATTGTCACTTACAAGCAAAAATATACCAGACACAAGTATACTTTTTATAATATCAATATCTCTTTAAAATCCCACTTTCAAATGATACAAGAAAACAGTTATTTGAAACCAGAATGGGCCACAGAGGGAATAAAATTCCTTCATCTGAAGAGAATTCTGACCATTTCACCTATCCAGAAAAGTTTGGTGCTTGATGCATTAACCTATGCTCTGGCTTCAAGGGACAGTGAAATAGAAACATCTCAGACTACATTTTAAAGCTCCATCAACCCTGCAACGTATCTAGAAAGATGCTAAGAACACTAAGAACATATTAAATCTCAGTAGAGATAAAACCTGTTGTCTGTAAGGGCTATAGTTTAAGAGGCTGCAAAGAATGTTCAGAGTATAAACTATACAACAATATTGGGTTAAGTCTGCAGCCAGACCATAGAACTGAAGTGCAACCTCCACTCATCTCAATGGACCACTACCTTCAAGGTTTAGTTACCACTATTTGGAGACTCATCTACACTACAAATTGAACCTTGCTTGGCTTTAGCACAACAGTTTCCTGATGAAAGATGCAGCTCCAAACTTATCATAATATGGTTCAGTCTTGTCTGTGAAGACAGGACTAAACTGCAGCATAACTACATATAACACTTGCATGTTATAACAAGATTCCCAGATAATGTACTGACATATTTAATCCCATCTACAAAAACACAAACAGTCAAGGGACCATCATGTCATAACACAGATACGACAAAGTAGGGCAAATAAAAATAAAATAAAAATAAGTCTCTATTCAGAAAACCTTAAAGATTTTTGACAAAAATTCAAATATATTTTTATTGTATCTGCTTACGAGTAGCCCTATAACAACAAATCTGTGTCATTATTGGTGAAGGAAACAAATTATAGTAAACGCATTTCAGTTTAAACTTAAATTAAAAAAAAAGAATTTATGAAATATGAAAAATACTTTAAGAGTGTTCCTTTTAAAAAAAAAGTCTGTCCAGGTATACTCAGAATGCCATGACCTTTCACAATTCTTCAGTCTTGGAATGAAGATGAAAAATTTTACACCATGAACTAGTTTTTTTAAAATGTAAATTGTTTATGTGACTAATACACACCTCTACCCGGATATAACGCTGTCCTTGGGAGCCAAAAAATCTTACCGTGTTATAGATGAAACCGCGTCATATCGAACTTGCTTTGATCCGCCGGAGCGCACAGTCCCGCCCCCCCGGAGCGCTGCTTTACCACGTTATATCCGAATTCGTGTTATATCGGGTCGCGTTATATCGGGGTAGAGGTGTACTCTGCAGAACGTTGCTAGCTTTCCTAATGAGTAAATGGAGATTTCTCTTTTGTCTATCTGTCTTAAGTTTGTGTCTTTTGATGCATAGCTGACATTACCTGGCATAGTTTTCCCACTTATGTCAGCATTCATGACAGCAGTGAAAACAAAGAAAAAACAAATAAGAGAGACATTAAAGTAAAATAGAGGGAAGGGATTGCTACTTCAAACACTGCTAGGAATCTCCTCCTCAGCAATATTTTTACATCTCTTAATATAGAAGTGCCCTTACATTGCACAGTCTTTTCTTAATCTTTCAAATTATTCTGTTGTGGAAATTTTGTTTAAGTACTGCTGTGCTAAACACTGGTGTATTAACTCAGGGAAATCCAAACTTCTGCCCTTCTGATGGGCTCTAATGGGAACATGCAAGAAACCAACAGATTACATGCAATTTAATAAAATTGCAGAAATCTGGGCAGATCATTTTAAGATTGCACAGTTGCAGCCCGCAGGGATTTCCAGTCCCAAAAGGCTATACTGCATCTCAATATGAGCAACCTCTACTCAGATTAAGACGAAGCACTGGCAAGTTTCCACAGGCAAGACTCATTAGATAGATGGGCATATTGTACAATTCCCTGGGCAACAACTGGTCAGATGAACGCGCACAGTGAGCAAGAGATATTGAGAGTCCTGACAAGAGTTGTTGATATTTTTGTTACTTTTCTCTGCTCAATCAACAGTTCAGTAGAAGAACCACTAAAAATTATTCCTGACAGAATTCTGCGCCCCCACATGGTCCGCATATTTCTGTGCCCCTCACGCAGAAAAATGCAAAAGAAATCTGTGGGGGACATGCACTGTGACAGTGTACCCCATAAGGCTTTATGGGGGGGTGCTTATAAATGTATGTATGATATAACTGGAATAGGGTTTTGCTACATATGCCATGTAACATATCTATGTAAAGGTTATGATCTACTGGTTACGTTCATCCTAGTTGTATGCAGGCACCATTTGTGTGTTCAAAGTTATGAACATTGCTTGATTTCTAAGTAGCCTTAGTTAGAACATTTGGTCACTTCTTGGGAAAGGAATGTGCAAATTAGGTGCTCAATCAGGAAGCACTTAACAGACAAAAGAGCTTGGAAGACTCCAATCCACATAAGAAGTCTTCCTGGAGACATACAAGATACCATGTGGACAATGGCTTCTGCCTGTAAAGACTGAGTCATGGACATGTGACTTGCCCAAGCGACTCCAGAACTCCATCTTGGAGCTGGACTTTGCATAGGATTGAGGAGGGGGATCTCCACTCACAAGAGAAAGTCTATTTAAACCCGTGGGAGACCCCTCCATTTTGTCTTCAGCTGGCTAAAGAAGGAGCCTCTCCACCCCCCAGAATACTGGAAGGAAACTGGAACAAAGGACAGTAACTACAGGGGGTGTGAGTGATTGCTGGACCCAGGCTAAAAGGAGATTAGCCTGTAAAAGGGAGCATTCTGGAACTGGTGAGGATCTTATCTGTATTCAGTGTTTGATTAGACATAGATTTGCGCATTTTATTTTATTTTGCTTGGTGACTTACTTTGTTCTGTCTGTTACTACTTGGAACCACTTAAATCCTACTTTCTGTATTTAATAAAATCACTTATTACTTAACTCAGAGTATGTGTTAATACTTGGGGGAGCAAACTGTGCATCTCTCTCTATCAGTGTTACAGAGGGCGAACAATTTATGAGTTTACCCTGTATAAGCTTTATGCAGGGTAAAACGGATTTATTTGGGTTTAGACCCCATTGGGAGACGGGCATCTGAGTGCTAAAGACAAGCACACTTCTGTGAGCTGTTTTCAGGTAAACCTACAGCTTTGGGGCAAGTAATTCAGACCCTGGGTCTGTGTTAGAGCAGACGGGAGTGTCTGGCTCAGCAAGACGGGTGCTGGAATCCTGAGCTGGCAGGGAAAACAGGAATAGAAGTAGTCTTGGTACATCAGTTGGCAGCTCTCAGGGGGGTTTCTGTGATCCAACCCGTCACATGCACCTCTTCCCCGGCAGCACATCTGTTTCAGCATACCTGGAGCAGCCTCAGAGACTCAGATCACTGCCCGGGGGGGGGGGGGGGGGAAGGGGGCTAGGCGTAGGAGACATTGATCACAGTCAGGGGGAAGGGCTGGGCGTGCATGTGTGCCAACAAGCAAGAGAGACTCTGTCCCTCTCACTTGCTACTGTGGCTCGCTGGGCGTGGAGTGATAGGGCTTTTTATTATGCTGGAGGCAGAAATGTAGCAGCCTGCCTGCCTACTTAATTGATCTCATTCTCTGAGGCAGAAATGTAACAGCCTGCCTGCCTAGTAACATTGTTAATATTCCTATTGTTAGATAACTGTTCCCATTCTCAGTCAGTTGCTCTAGGAACATAAAACCTGTAAAAGTTTTAAGGCCCCTACATTGCCAGAGTCAGGTATAGCCTTATAAATGACAGTAAGGGAATCAGCTAGGAAGATCTATGTGCTTTCTCACTTTTTTCCTGTGCCAAAGTGGCACAATGGGGTTAAACTACAGCTCAAGATTTATTTTACACACCCATTTAAAAAAGAAAAAAAAGACTGAGGGCAAATGAAACATTTACCAAGCAGTCAATCAAATGTCAGGACAATCAGATGCAAGCACTTCCCAAAATTCCCAGCCAGGTCCAAGACAATGATTAGCAAAACTGTATGACTTTCATGTGTGGAAGTCTGAGCAATTTTAAATGACATTCTACTTTTTTTTCCCCCCCCCACTTCTTCTCCTCCTTCTGTTTGGTGTTCTGTAATGTAATTTAAATGAAAATCCAGAATTATAACTGGAATGCAGGGTATTAGTTACCAAATGTTTGTAACTTAACTTTCATATGTTTAGGAAATGCTGAACAGTTTGACTTTTTACTGTATTGCAGTATAAATAAATTACCAAAACAACTGAAACCAGTGTGATTGTATTGCATCATTTTAACAAAATATGCAGAATTTTGCAGCATTTTAATTTTTTTGGCGCAGAAACCCAAGAGTAGAAAATTTTGAGCCCTTCACTAACATAAATAGAGTAACAGAAGGAAATGCAAATATTCTACAAGATATTCCAACATTATTGTGTTGTTTCTTTTGCTATGCCCCAAACAGTAGCATATTACTTGATGCCATGTGTTAAAAACCTGAAAGATGATTGCACATATCTGAAACATCTTTAAAAATGTTTTGCTTTCAGTGACCCAAATGCATTTCCCAATTGTATTGTTACTGTATATAATTACCTGCCAAAATATCGGTGTTTCTTGCAGCTATCGTTTTAACTTTTATTATTCCTGATTCAGCAGCCTATAAGCAAGAGATAACAATTAGTTCAGCAGATACTTTACAGCTACATTATCTGAAAAGAAAGAGAAGTTATCTATGGTTAATGAAAATTATAACAGTGCAAACATCAGTGCAGTTTTGTTGTATTCTCAGTATGTACAACCAATCTGACAGTGAGGGCTTTGTGCTTTCTGCAATTCTGCAGCCACACTCTCCATCTCTCTCCACACAATTTTGATCAAGAACCTCAACTTTTAAAAAGAAAGTGAATTACTTTTCTGGTCTTCATGGTTATGAAGATAATCTCTGCCAAACACAAAATGTCTACAATGTAGACTTCCCAAGTCTTCGAACAACATGACAATTGCTATGATGTATAAATTGCACCATTCATCTCAGCTGAAACACTGACTCGTAAAGCCTAATAATGTAAACATCAGCAATTTTTTCACTGATTATTTTAGCAGTAGCATTCAGCTAACACACCTGTCCACTGCTGTTAGATGCAGTAGCTGATGTTGGACAAGCAATGGGAAAACTGGCTGTTGTCAAACTTGAATCAGCTGACAAAACTTCCAGCTTTAACCCCAAAACAATCATGCAACATAGTTACAAGATCGGAGGGAAGTGTATATCAAAACATTTTGAAATGGTGATTTCTGCTGAACTTATTATCAAAACTAAGTTGCTTCATCAAATTAGAGTACTATTTTTCATCTTGAATTCAATATAAATGTTATTTTTGTTTAATGTAATAATCAAACAAACATCTTTTAAAAATACATGTATTTAAAATTAATATGAAATAACAAGTCTTGTTAAGGCCTACAGTTATTATAATCTATTACAAGCATTTAAATTCAATTAATATTAAACTGTACGTTTGCTGCCAAAGTTTTAAAGTTAAACCAATGAACTCATGGACATCACTACCTAAGCACTAGAACCAGAATTTGCTGTAAACCAGCTTTTGACAGTCTTTTGCAGGTGCAGAGAAAATATTTTCTTCATTTCAATTTATTCAACTAGTTCAGTTCAATGACTAGTTCATTTAAAGTTGAGAAAACAACTGGCAGCTGAAAAAGCAGGAAAGCTTGTTTTTTCCCCTCTTCCAATCTATCCATAAACACTAGGTGTGAGAGGATGAGATCTACTACTTCTAAAGCCTTGAAGGACATGGTGATCAGAAATACTCAGTTCAATTCACTAAATACTTCCTTTGTTTAAAAACATCAGTTTTAAATACAAAACATATTTTGATTAACCTTTCCCCCCTTATGTATCCAGCACATAAGGTAGTTTTCTTAAAAAAAAAAAAAAAAAAAAAAATCAATTTTTTTGTGCATTTTTAATTTAATTCCAGTTCCATACAAATACAGCTTGTGACAAATCACAGGTAAAAAAAATTATCTAGTAAATAAAACATGTATTATTCACTATTTTATTATATAATAAAATGTGTACAAATTAATCTGAATAAATGTATATTGAGCTATATAATTGATTAAATAAATGTTTACAGATATAGTACAGGAGTGGCCAAACCATGGCTCGTGAGCTGCATGTGGCAATTTTACAGTTAAAATGCGGCTCGCGGAGCCCCCCTCCCTCCCCATTCTCCACCTACCAATCTTGGGGGCTGGAGAGCTCAGGGCTTCTGCCCTGTGGTGGGGGTCTAAGAGCTTCTGCCAGAGATGACTGGTGCCTGCTCAGAGTGTGTGTGTGTGGGGGGGCCCAAAGTAAAGGTTCGCCACTCCCCCCCTAACTGCCTGTGGGGGCATGACTCAAGAACACCTCCCCCCTTACCTTCAGCGGCTCCTCCCTGAAGCTCCCAGGTGTTAGTTCCATGTTGAGAAGCAACAGCAAACAGCTTGGAAGAGCTTTAGCTCCATGGGGAGAGGCAGCAGCAAAAGCAGGTGTTCTCCTGCAGCTCCCAGCTTGCCAGCTCCAGCAGTTGCCGTGCAGGGAGGGGCCCCAGCAGCATCATGTGACTGAGTGGGGTCAGCAAACACTAGCAAAAATGGGGCGGGGGGGGGAAAAACGTGACTCCACATGCCCCCCCCCCATATGTCACCTCTGGCTTCTGCCCGGGGGGTGGAGGGGGGGTGGTCTCAGGGCTTCAGTGTGATTTTTTTTTTAAGTTGACAGTGTAAATTTAAGAGAGTAATGGTAATTAATTTAATAATATTACTGAAAACCTTCATATAAATGTGTGTATTTTATTTCTCAGACAAAACCTAAATTCTAAATACATGCCTTTAGCTTTCTACAAGTTTTGTCAATTAAATCCAGGTAAGGAAATGGTAGAACTATGCATCAAGCCTTATACTTTGTTAAATTTCAATTTATTCCTGAAAGTTTTGGGAATGAAAATAAGTTTCGCTGAACACCACTTTCCTATACTTCAAAAACTCATACCTGAACTGATGTACAGTAATGACCATAAACTGATGTGCAGATATATTGTCTCGGTTTAAACTGCAGAGCACTGGATGTCTCTCATTTATTTTAACTATCTTAACTTCATTTGCTGAAATGTTTAAATTTTTCAGGAAGTCATCTCTGTTCTGCTAGTTCTAAAAGCTAGAGTAATTAGGAGTATCTTGTCACATCAGATTGTTTCTATTAATTAATATGAAGGATTTACTTGTCACAGTCTGACTTTAATTATCTTCAAACTAAACCTCATCACATCTTCTGGCAATTGATTTCTTTCCTGCCAGCAGTGACAAACTCAATTTGAATCAAAGAAAAACTAAATCTGCCCGTGGATATAAGATGTTCACAGATGCTACCACACTTTGCTTGGAGAATGGAACAAACAACATTATAGTGTAACGCCCCTGAACTGGCTACACAGCTCTGCAATAAACTTACTAGGAAATACGGAATTGAGTGTCTTTAATATGGAGACATATTACCCCCCCTCGCTCACTTTCACCGGGCTGGGGTTCGGGTTTGGGAGGGGGTGCGGGCTCTAGGCTGGGGCCAAGGGGTTCACAGTGTGAGAGGAGGCTCTGGGCTGAGCCTGGGGCAGGGGGATGGGGTGCAGGCTCTGGGAGGGTGTTTGGATGCAGGAGGGGGCTCCGGGCTGGGGCAGAGTGTTGGGGTGCAGGAGGGGGAGCGGGATGCTGGCTATGGAAGGGGGATCAGGGCTGGGGCAGGGGGTTGGCTGCAGGAGGTGGTACGGGGTGCTGGCTCTGGGAGGGGGCTCAGGGTTGGGGCAGGGGGTTAGGGTGCTGGAGGGGGTTTGGGGTGCTGGCTCCGGGAGGGGGCTCAGGGTTGGGGCAGGGGGTTAGTGTGCTGGCTCCGGGAGGGGGCTCAGGGTTGGGGCAGGGAGTTAGGGTGCTAGAGGGGGTTTGGGGTGCTGGATCCGGGAGGGGGCTCAGGGTTGGGGCAGGGGGTTAGGGTGCTGGAGGCGGTTTGGGGTGCTGGCTCCGGAAGTGTCGTGGAGCTGCGGCAGGCAGGAAGACTGCCTTAGCGGCAGCCCCACTACACCACTGGGAGAATCCCCAGGATCGACCAGTCGATCGCGATCGATGGGTTGGTGACCACTGCCCTAGCATGGAGCGGTATAAACGTGACTTATACCAGTATAGTTATTCCCATTCCCATATGGTATAGTTAAAGTGCAAAAACTTTCTACTGTTGACAAACCGTTACTCTTAGAAGTAGCTCCTTTCAACAAGAGACAGGACAGTGGTGCGCAACATACAACACCACTATCTTTACAGTACCTTCATTTTAAAATCAGCTTTTTAATTTCCTGATATGCAAAGAGATTGTGAACTTATAATAGATCTAGCAGGCCTGTGGCTATGTCTAGCATATGCATTAAAGAACTGCAACTTTCAGCAACCTGCAACATTATATGCAACTAAAAATGCCCACAAACAAAATATTTAAGATATTAGGGCGAATACATGTAAGGGTTGTGGCTTTTATTCCAGATTTGTCTGATATTACAAAGGGTGCAATGTGACACCAACTCCTTCAGTTGCTCAGACTTAATTAGGACTAAAAGCATTTCAAAAAATCTCTACCACCAAGAATTTAAATGGTAATTTGTGTCTCAGTGATTTGACTGGAATGCTGGGTCACCTCTAGAGCCTCAACATTGCCTTAAGGTTTGCAGTTATTACTAGAGAGAAGTGAAAGCAAAATCTTCTTTAAAAAAAAAAAAAAAAGGCCTTTAGCACTTTCAGTACTGATAGCTTAAGGTAGTAAAACATTACACACAGTGCAATTTAAACATTAAGACTGGATGGGGGTGTTCAATATTATTTAGGATCATTTTCATACTTACTATAACACTTACTGTTTGATTTGAAAACAGCAGTTTTTGCCAATGTATCACTTTTTCTTGTCTAGTGATTGGATATTGTTTTATTGCCCCAGTTAGGAAAGCAGTCTCTTGTTTAAAGTGTAGTTTTCATTTTATATTCAACAAAATGACCCCAAATGACCATAAATTATAAGTCATTACTTTATTGCAGATGACTATTATGCAGAAATGTCCAGTCATATGCATATACATTTACATAATAGTAAATTTCACAGATATCCTGAATTAGAGCTTTTTCTTAGAAAATGTTATTGAAGCTTTGCTTTTATACATCATTCCAGTTACATATTTTACTTCCAAATGTGTTCTGAATGTTTAAATATTCCCATTCAGATGTTTTCAACTTTTCATCATTCATAATGTGTTCTGAAACACAAAGTATTTAACTCAAGCCTGTCTTCTACAGCAGTGGTTCTCAAACTAGGGCCGCTGCTTGTTCAGGGAAAGCCCCTGGTGGGCCCAGCCGGTTTATTTACCTGCCGCGTCCGCAGGTTCGGCCGATTGCGGCTCCCACTGGCCGCGGTTCACCGCGCCAAGCCAATGGGCTGCAGGAAGCGGCGCGGGCCGAGGGACGTGCTGGCCACCCTTCCTGCAGCCCCCCATTGGCCTGGAACGGTGAACCGCGGTCAGTGGGAGCCGCGACCGGCCGAACCTGCGGACGCGGCAGGTAAACAAACCGAGCCGGCCCACCAGGGGCTTTCCCTGAACAAGCGGCGGCCCTAGTTTGAGAACCACTGTTCTACAGAATCATCAAAACGGATTATTCTATTATTTTAGGGCCCAGTAGATTTCCATAGCTGCAGACTTTGCTGCAAAACCCAAGAAGAATTTAATTTTTTAAATCCAAGTCTGTAGCTATTAAGGTTGTGAACAAAGCATTCTAAACATGAGCCTGATGTAATGCCTTCCTGAGTCTGCACACAGGCTGCAAAAGAAAGTATAACAGAGAGCTGTTCAAATATCAAAAGTGTGCCGACACTGAAACCTAAGAATTACAATCTAAATGTTAGTATGATCAGACAAGAAAGATAATTTTAGCAGCTGCATTTTGGGTGGATTGGAAGGGGATGATGTTGGTGCAAAGGAAACTGGAAAAGATGCGGCCAGGTCACAGACAAAATGTTTTAGCTTCTCGGATAAAATAAAATGGTTGAATTCTCCGAATGTCGTACAAGAATAAAAGTATAAAATTTGGGAAAAGGAAAGGGAATGCTAGGTGCCAGATTCCTCAAACAAATGGTTGTTAGGCCAATGATGAAGAATTCTTTATGCTTGTAATCTTGCCAGTTCTACAGACATGTTTCTAAACTTTTGATTTTAAATAAGTTATTGAGAAGCCATTTTGGTGCCATCTAGAGTGAAATCTTGGCCCCACAGAAGTCAATGGGAGGTTAGTCATTTGCTCTGGCCCCTTTTATTCTAGCTTTTTCCCTGGTATGGCACCCAGAATACACTAGTCTCCTTGTAGTGATGGACAGAGATCAGGCATCTAGTTCTTTTATACCTGTCAGCAGTCTTTGAAACCATTGTCCACACAATCCAGCCACACTCTCGGTCCCGGTGAGCGGGAGGGATTGCTCAAACTACTATATTCCTTCTACCTGAAGAAATACCAAAGACAGGCACTAGACAATCATTTATCTGCACAAAGATAAATGTGGGATTCTGAAGAGACCTTTTCTGTCACCTTTCTCATTCAAAGAGTCTGCTATATTTTCATTTGTGCCTCCAAACTTCAGTGTGGAAGATGCAATAGCTATGCATGTTTGCATAGGTTCTGATTGCATTACCACAACATGTTCAGCATGGGGTTATATTTGAAGACCATTCAGAAGCTACAGTTAATGCAGAATGAGATTATGTCCTCCTGATAATGTGAGCTATAGAAAGCACAATTCTCTGGTGACTTAACTGGTTTCCTGTTGCCTTCTGGGTGTATATTGAGATGTTGGCCATGATCTATTGTCCCTACATGCAAGGCCCTTCATTTTCAGTTTTTACAAATTTTTATCAACAAATGTCCGAGGTTTATAAAAGCTATTATTGATTTTTTCCTGATTTTCACCCAAATTGTAGACCACTCAAGTACGTGAAAATATTGATTATGACAAAAATCCAATACATTACATTAGGTAGATATATTTATGTTAATAATAAATTAGTCTAAGTGTAAATGCAAGGCTATCTATTCAAGTAAGGCAATGTAGGGGAAAACTCATCCATGCGAGTGCATATATGCACATACCTTTATTGTACAGTTCATGAAATAAATCACATCATTAAACTGCTTTTACTTTCAATATCTGTATTTTTCTCTAGTTGTTGCTTTCTTTCTGTTCTCCTGTCTCCCAATATTAACCTTGATATGTACCCAGAAAAATGTGAAGTTAAAGTGAAAATTACTGCAAAAATGTTTAAATTTTTGTAACAAGCACTAATAAATTCCCATGAAATGTTAAACAAATAAAAACAAAAATTGAAAAGCCTTGCCTACCTGTTATAGTGCACTACAATGGAAAGAATTTAGGCTTCCCCATATGCTCCACCTACCATTATGTTTACATGCTAGAAGTTTTACAAACCAACGAAGGCTGGCAACATTCTCAATCAAAGATGGAGTTTAAATTAAAATGTGACACTTAAGACAGAGTTGATGGGTGGGAGGCAGCATGGTTCAGAAAAATAAGCATTAAAGTTGAGTCAAGAAGTCCCTAATTCTAGAGCTAGTTGACTGTAGCCTTCACCAAGCCATTTTACTTCTCTGACTCAGTTTCCCAATCTGTCAAATGGGGAATACCGACCTGGTTTGTAAAGCACTTTAAGATCTACTGATGTCAAGTGCCATATAACAGCTAGGTATTATTATTACAACTACTACAAAGGACTGTTGTGGAACAATGACCCTCCCACAGTTCCTTGTTCAAAGCAACACAGAGAGAGCTCATGAAGAGGCTCAGCCAATTCTGTCCTTTTGCACAGCAAAACCATATCGTTTCCACTGTAATGAAACAAAAAAAAAAATTGGTTTGCATTCACTTTCTTGGCCCTACAGCAGTTCAGGGCCTGATTCTTCAACCCTTACTCAGTCAATAGGACTATTTGCTGAAGCAAGATTTATATGAATAAATGGTTGCAGAATGGGCCCTAACCTTCTTCCCAGATCTATGGTGATATCAATCTACAATACTGATTCCAAAACAATATTTTAGCAGGCTGAAGTTCTATAAAACTCAAAGAAACTGATCAACAAAAGCAGTTATGTCCATTTCTGCTCCTTTCCAAATGAAAGGGGGTAGGAAAAGTTGGTGAACAAGAGACACCAGGAGAATTAAACATCTAACATTGAAGAAAGAAACACAATCAGACACAAGGATGAAAACATTGTTATATGGAAAGTATAAAAACATTTTAAGCTTTTCTTGAAGGTATTTCAAACAACTCTAAAGAGAAATGAATTCAAAACTATAATTTAAAAAAATAAATACATGAAGCGAGTTAATTCGCAAGTGAAAATTCTATGTCCTCCTTCATTTTCCTGTTATCCTGCAGGATTTCCTTTCACCACAGCTCTGGCTGAATTCTTGCATAGTGGCTCTCAGATACAGTAATCTGAACCTACTCTAAAATTGTGCAATTCCATTTCAATTCATACAGATGCTGACTCAACTGGGAAAGTACTACCATTCAAGAATGCCAGCTTATGTTAATGCAGCATTCTGTTGGTGAAAGAGACAAGCTTTTAAGCCACACACAGAGCTCCTCTTCAGGTCTGGAAAGAAGAAGAGCTCTGTGTAGCCCAAAAGCTTGTCTCTGTCACCAATAGAAGTTGGTCAAATAAAAGATATTACCTTACTCACCTTGTCTCTTTAACTTATGTTAAGGGACAGTCTGGAACAAGACAAAGAAAGCAATTAAAAGAAAGAGTATTCGAACTATGACTTAGTCCCCAATGTCTGCTGTTACAAGTTATTTCAGCAGAAAACACCCTGAAATACATGAAGATACCAATAGAACCTTTTCATTTTCACTCATTATGGAGTAAATAATTAAGCAATCAATTTGCAAACACCTAGAAAATAAGGTGATAAGTAACAGTCAGCATGGATTTGTCAGGGTAACAAGCCTTGTGAATATCGGGGAAGCAGTAGAGGTGGTATATCTTGACTAATAAGGCTTTTGATACGGTCTCACATAACTGTCTCATACACAAACTAGGGAAATATAGCCTAGATGGAGATACTGTAAGGTGGGTGCATAGCTGGCTGGAAAACCATTCCCAGAAAGTAGTTATAAGTGGTTTACAGTTAAGATGGAAGGGCATATTGAGTGGGGTCTCTCAGGGATCAGTCTTGGATCTGGTTCTGTTCAATATCTTCATAAATTATTTAGATAATTTAGATAATAGAAAGTACACTTATAAAGTCTGTGGATGATACCAAGCTAAGAGAGGTTGCAAATTCTTTGGAGGATAGGATTCATATTCAAAATGATCTGGACAAACTGCAGAAATAGGATGAAATCCAATAAGGATAAATGCAAAGTATTCCACTTAGGAAGGAACAATCAGTTCCACACATACAAAATGGGAAATGACTGCCTAGGATGGAGTACTGTGGAAAAGCATCTGGGGGTCATAGTGGATCACAAGCTAAATATGAGTCAACAGTGTAACACTGTTGCAAAAAAATCAAGCATCATTCTGAGATGCATTAGCAGGAGTGTTGTAAGCAAGACACAAGAAGTAATTCTTCCGTTCTACTCCACACTGATTAGGCCTCAACTAGAGTGTTGTATCCAATTCTGGGCGCCACATTTCAGGAAAGATGAGGACAAATTGGAGAAAGTCCAGAGAAGGAGCAACAAAAATTATTAGAAGTCTAGAAAACATGACTTATGAAAGGAAGATGGAAAAAATTGGGTTTGTTTAGTCTGGAGAAGAGAAGACAGAGGGAATGTGATAACAGTTTTCAAGTACATAAAAGGTTGTTACAAGGAATAGGGAGAAAAAATATTCTCTTTAACCTCTAAGGATAGGACAAAAAGCAATGGGCTTATATTGCAGTAAGGGCAGTTTAGGTTGGACATTAGGAAAAACTTCCTGTCAGATGGGTAAGCACTGGAATAAATTGCCTAGGGAGGTTGTGGAATCTCCATCATTGGGGATTTTAAAGAGCAGGTTAGACAAACACCTATCAGGGATGGTCCAGACACTTAGTCCTGCCATGACTACAGGGGACTGGACTAGATGACCTCTTGAGGTCCATTCCTGTCCTACGATTCTATGATTCTATTATTAGTAGTTTGATGAAATGTATACTTTCTGTTTCTTACAGAAGAAAGAGCTCTGTCAAACTATGCATTTGAAAGGCACCAAACAACCATGATATCAAGTTGTCCCTAGATCTGATCCAACCTTCCCAATTTTCTACAGAAATAGCGGCTAGTGACGCTAAATTGTAAACTTCAACAGGAAGGCTGTCTTGGGTTTTTTGTTTGTTTTTTTGTTTTGGGGTTTTTTTTTTTTTTTACAATTTATGCTGAGTTTATACTTCATCTATCTATTCTGTTATGTGAGGAAGATGAAGTTAGGCAAAATCAGATGTTTCTTACAAAACTGTACTTTCTTCTAATAATTAGAAAGTCAGTGGTCACACAAATTAATCCAATAACTATTTTAAACACCGGGATAAGACAATATTCCTAATTCCAATTCCCTGAGAGCTAAAAATGTGATAACTGCCAAATCCAAATAAGCATTTGTTGTTTAAGATTAACTCTATAGTACTGGTAGCCCACCTGCCAAATTATTTGCTGCCAGATCATTCACTCTGATGGCACAAACTTAAATAATTACAAATAACATTGTCAGTCCATTGTGCATTAACACCGCAACACTAGGGTATGTCTACACTACGAAATTAGGTCAACTTTATAGAAGTTGATTTTTAGAAATCGATTTTACACAGTCGATTGCATATGTCCACACTAAGCGCTTTAAGTCAGCGGAGTGTGTTCTCACTACCGTGGCTAGCATTGACTTACACTGCAGTGCACTGTGAGTAGCTATCCCACAGTTCCTGCAGTCTCCGCTGCCCATTGGAATTCTGGGTTAAGCTCCCAATGCCCGATGGGGCAAAAACATTGTTGCGGGTGGTTTCGGGTACATGTCGTCAGTCTCCCCTCCCCCCGTGAAAGCAACGGCAGACAATCTTTCACGGCTTTTTTCCTGGGTTACCCATGCAGACGCCATACCATGACAAGCATGGAGCCCACTCAGCTCACCGTCACCGCTGCTGTTGTGAGCATTGTAAACACCTCGTGCATTATCCTGGAGTATATGCAGAACCGGGCTAAGAGATGCCAGCATGAAGAGGATTTTGATGAGGACATGGACACAGACGTTCCTGAAAGCAGGGGCTGTGGCAATTGGGACATCATGGTGGTACTGGGGCTGGTTGATACAGTGGAACACCGATTCTGGGCCAGGCAAACAAGCACAGACTGGTGGGACCGCATAGTGTTGCGGGTATGGGATGATTCACAGTGGCTGCGAAACTTTCGCATGCGTAAGGCCACTTTCCTGGAACTCTGTGAGTTGCTTTCCCCCACTCTGAAGCACAGGAATACCAAGATGAGAGCTTCCCTGACAGTTGAGAAGCGAGTGACGATAGCCCTGTGGAAGCTTGCAACACCTGACTGCTACTGGTCAGTCGGGAATCAATCTGGAGTGGGAAAGTCTACTGTGGGGGTTGCTGTGATCCAAGTGCCAATGCAATCATTGACATTCTGTTATCAAGGGTAGCGACTCTGGGAAACGTGCAGGTCATAGTGGATGGCTTTGCTGCAATGGGGTTCCCTAACTGTGGTGGGGCGACAGACGGAACGCATATCCCCATCTTGGCACCAGACCACCTTGCCAACCAGTACATAAACCACAAGGGATACTTCTCAATGGTGCTGCAAGCACTGGTGGATCATAAGGGACGTTTCACCGACATCAACGTAGGATGGCGGGGAAAGGTGCATGACGCTCGCTTCTTTAGAAACTCCGGGCTGTTCGAGCAGCTGCAAGAAGCGACTTACTTCCCAGACCAGAAAATTACTGTTGGGGATGTTGAAATGCCAATAGTTATCCTTGGGGACCCAGCCTACCCCTTGCTCCCATGGCTCATGAAGCCTTACACAGGTAGCCTGGACAGTAGTAAGGAGCAGTTCAACTATAGGCTGAGCAAGTGCAGAATGGTGGTAGAATGTGCCTTTGGACCTTTAAAAGCCCGCTGGCACTGTTTGCTGAGTAGGTCAGACCTCAGCGCAACCAACATTCCCATTGTTATTGCTGCTGCTGTGTGCTCCATAATATCTGAGAGAGTAAGGAGGAAATGTTTATGGCGGGGTGGGAAATTGAGGCAAATCGCCTGGCATCCGATTTTGAGCAGCCAGACACCAGGGCGATTAGAAGAGCACAGCAAGGCACGCTGCGCATCAGAGAAGCTTTGAAAACCAGTTTCATGACTGGCCGGGCTTCGGTGTGACAGCTGTGTGTGTTTCTCCTTGATGCAAACCCACCCCCTTTGTTGATTTTAATTCCCTGTAAGCCAACCACCCTCCCACCTTTGAAATAAAGTAACTATTGTTTTGAAACCATGCATTCTTTCTTTATTAATTAAAAAGAAAAAAAGAGAACGTACAAGGTAGCCCGGGTGGGGTGGGGGAGGAGGGAAGGACAAGGCCACATTGTTTATTGTAGTCACACTAACAACCAAACTGTTTGAATGAGAGTCTTCTGTTGCTTGGGCCATCCTCTGGAGTGGAGTGGCTGGGTGCCCGGAGCCTCACCCCCCGCGTTCTTGGGCGTCTGCTCCCCCAATAGACACTTCATCACGTCTGTTTGCTCCCCCATTAGCCTCAGAATTGCTTCCTGCCTCCGCTCTTCGAGCTCACTTAATTCTTTCCTGGTCTCTGCCACTGAATGTGTCTATTGGTTTACACTAGTGCCTCCATCCAAGGGCATAAAGGGTGATATGGACTGACCACCCTGTAGTTACTTTTCTACCACTTGCAATCTGGGATGGAACCTGCAGCTCCACCAGATGCCTCATCATGTCCGTTTGCTCCCCCATTAGCCTCAGCATTGCTTCCTGCCTCTGCTCATCACGCTCACTTAATGCTTTCCTGGCCTCTGCCACTGAATGCGTCCATGCATTAAGCTGTACCCTATCAGTGCTGGAGGACTGCATGAGCTCGGAAAACATGTCATCGCAAGTGCGTTTTTTTTTTGCCTTCTAATCTGCAATAACCACAGGGACGGAGATGATAGGGGGAGCATAGAAACATTTGCACCTGGGGGGAGATAAAAAGGGAGAGTAAAATTTAAGATGATACATTTCTGAGAACAAAAGGGAGACTCTTTCACAGTGAATCAAGCAATTCACAGCAGACAGCACATGTGCTTTAGGTACAAGGCCGCATTTAGCCTTTTATATTGAGCGCCTGCCGGTATGGTGACCCATCACACACACACAGCTGGGCAACAGAATTCGGTTTCCAGGCAGCCATAGTAAGCCAAAGGGTACGCGGGGTTGGCTTCTAATGCCTTCATAACATGTGGGAATGTTTTCAAACTGCAGTACCCTCCTTTCCCAGAGCAAGCAATGGGTTGGGTTTCACATTTAAAAGGAGGGGCTGCGGTTTTCGGGTGGATGTGGAACACACACCTACTCTCCCACCCCACCGCGTGACTATTCTCTGGGATGATCCCCTCTTCCCTCCCCCCGCCACGTGGCTATTCTATGGATGATCCCTTTTAGCCAAGTGTAAACAGCCCAGCACGAACGGGGTCCTTTTACTGTTCCCTTACAAAAATTCCCCTATTTCAACCAGGTGACCATGAATGATATCACTCTCCTGAGGCTAAGACAGAAAGATATAGACTGAATGTCGCTTGAATGCGATCAAAACCCAGGACCATTCGCTGCCATGCTTTGTGCTGCAATGATTCCAGAATACTTGCTACTGGCTTGGCGTGGTAAAGTGTCCTACCGTGGACGACGAAATAAGGCAGCCCTCCCCAGAAACCTTCTGCAAAGGCTTTCAGAGTACCTCCAGGAGACCTTCATGGAGCTGTCCCTGGAGGATTCTGGCTCCATCCCCAGACATGTGAACAGACCTTTCCAGTAGCTGTACTGGCCACGAATGCATCCAGTTCTTCAGGGCAAATCAAACATTAAACACTATTGCTTTTAAACCCTGTACTGTAGTTACAAATGTACACTCACCAGAGGTGCCTTCTCAGGCTTCAGGGTCGGGGATCCCGCCTTGGGAGGGTATTGGCTCCAGGGTGATGAGAAGTTCCTGGCTGCCGGGGAGAACGGATTCACCGCCTGACTGCTGTGCATTCTCTCCTCCTCTTCTTCCTCATCCCTTTTGCGTGAGACTCCCCGCTTGCAAGTGTCCACAGACAGTGGTTGGATAGTGGTAGTCCCCACCTAGAATGCCATGCAGCTGGTCATAGAAGTGGCATGTATGGTGCTCTGACCCGGAGCGACCGTTTGCCTCCTTTGTCTTTTGGTAGGCTTGCCTGAGCTCCTTAACTTTCACACGGCACTGCTGTGTGTCCCTGTTGTAGCCTCTGTCCAACATGCCCTATGAGATTTTGGCAAATATATTTGCATTTCTTCTTTTTGATCGGAGTTCAGCCTGCACAGATGCTTCTCCCCATACAGCAATCAGATCCAGTGTCTCCCTTTCGGTCCATGCTGGAGCTCGTTTGCGATTCTGGGGGGACTGCATGGTCACCTGTGCTGCTGAGCTCGTCACGCTGACCAAACAGGAAATTAAATTCAAAAGTTTTCCTGTGTACCTGGCTAGTGCATCGGAGTTCAAAGTGCTGTCCAGAACAGTCACCATGGAGCACTCTGGGATAGCTCCCGGATGCCAATACCATCAATTTGCGACTGCACCACCCTAAATTCGACCCAGCAAGGTCGATTTTAGCGCTACTCCCCTCACCGGGGGGAGGAATACAGAAGTCAATTTTAAGAGCCCTTTAGGTCGACTGAACGGGGTTGGTTGTGTGGACGCAGTCATTTTTAAATCGAACTAACGTGGCTAAATTCCACCTAACCCCGTAGTGTAGACCAGGCCTAATAGGTTAAAATAGTGGTTAGTTGTGTTGTGGGTTATTAATACCATGCAGTTCAATCCAAATTTAGAAGTTAAGCATTTACTTCCTGCCAAAAAAGTATAAAGACTACCAAGCCTACTACGTTAAACAAAAGAATTATTATAGTAAATGATAAACACATATATTGTATATAGAAACAATTCAGGTTATTTAATGTTATGAGTAGTAAACATGAGGATCAACTATTGCTCTACCATTAGTACTTTAACCATAAGCAAGTGGTTTAATCTTCCACTTTTGCCCTGATATTCTACCACAGGGACAATTTCTATAGTATAGAAACAGAATTCTGTAGTAAAATGGAGTAAGTTCTGCATCAGTGTAATTAACTGATGAGGCATTTAACAACTTTATGATCATCACATCACTCTTTGGCCTCAGAATATATTTTTCATTTTCAGAACACCTCCATGTATAGTGTAAATCTATAGAGATACAAGTAAGACTTGTATACCATTACATAACACAGCCAAAAATGAAGAAAAACACAAGGGGTAGTCTGAATGTCCTAGTAAATTGATGTTTTTTCCATTCAATTACAGCAATGGTTCTCAAACTGTGGGTCCCCGTTTTAATGGGGTCTCCAAGGTTGGCGTTAGACTTGCTGGGACCCAGGGCCGAAGCCCAAGCGCTTCAGCCCTGGGTAGCGGGGCTCAGGTTACAGACCCTGGTGCCTGGGCTGAAGCCCTGGGGCTTCGGCTTTGGACCCGCCGCCTGGGGTATTGGGGATCGGGCTTTGCCCATCCCCACCCCCCGTGCGATGGGGCTCGGGCGAGCTCAGGCTTCAGTCCCCCATCCTGGAGTCCTGTAGTAATTTTTGTTGTCAGAAGGGGGTTGCGGTGCAATGAAGTTTGAGAACCTCTGAATTACAGAAAGGTTAAGTATAGCATATTAACTATACCCGAAATATTGCCAGCAATGTATGCTCAAGACATTAGAATTTTTGTTTGTTTGTTTTTTGTAGGATCCATTTTGCCCAGTATTAAATGTCATTGTAAGTGACATCACCTAGTGAATCACCAGGTACACCTCTATTGGTCTCCTACCAGAACGTATAAGCCTAGGATAAAGGATAATGATGCTGGCTGAACTGCTGGAGCTTCAGGATACATGCTCTTACATATGCTGTGAAAAAGCATCTAAGACTTTGGGGCGGGAACGGGGGGGAGAGATGAAGAGTATGTTTCATGATTTCTCTCCTCCTCATGCCACAGCTATTCATAATTGAAGCAATTCCAAGATTTCTCAACCTCACAGATTACTAAACACAATGGCTTCTCTAAGGTAATAACTTTTAAAGGTTTTGAGCTACACAGAGCTCTTCTTCAGATCTGGGAAAGGTACTCATAGGGTAATGTCTACATTGCAATTAAAATCCCACCGCTGGCCCGTACCAGTTGACTGGACTCGTGGGGCTTGGGGTAAGGAGCTGTTTAACTGCAATCCAGATGTTTGGACTTGGGCTGAAGCCTGGGCTCTAGAACCCTGTGAGGTGGGCAAGTCCCGGAACTTGGGCCACAGCCCAAGCCTGAACATCTACACTGCAATTAAACAGCCCCTTCACCCAAGCGAGCTGACACAAGCCAGCCGCGGGTTTTTAATTGCAGCGTAGACATACCCATAGCGTCACAACTAAATACAATGTGGAACAGATTGTTGAACATAAGTAATTGAAATATAACCTAAGAGAGACAGGTTGGGTGATGTACATACAATCTTTCACTGGAGCCAACTTATGTTGGTGAGAGACAAGCTGGGCCTGAAAAAGAGCTCTGTGTGGCTCAAAAGCTTGTCTCTCTCATCAACGGATGTTGGTCCAATAAAAGATATTACCTCACCCACCTTGTCTCTGTAATATCCTGGGACTATACTGCATATACATATTCTAAGAGACCATTCAAGGTGAAGTGACAACCACAACGCAAAACATATTTGATCACATATTATTTCTCAAGTAAAACAGTATATCATACAATATTTTTCTACAACCTAGATTCACATGCAACATTTTATATGTCGGGGTATTAGTCTAAGTCAGACAAAGATGAATTTTCAGACAAAATGTTTAATGATTAGCTCTGCTTCATTCATTAAGCCAGAGGTTCTCAAACTGTGGGTTGAGACCCCATTTTAATGGGGTCGCCAGGGCTGGCTTAGACTTGCTGGGGCCCAGGGCCAAAGCCCAAGCCCGAGGGCTTCAGCCCTGCGCGGCGAGGCTAAGGTTACAGGCCCCCTGCCTGGGGCTGAAGCCCTTGGGCTTCGGCTTTGGCCTTCCGGCCTGGGGCAGTGGGGCTTTGGCTTTGCCTCCGCCTCTCCCCATTCCTCCTCTTCCCCCCCCCTCCCCCCGGGGTGGCAGAGCTTGGGAAGGCTCAGACTTCGGTCCCCCCTTTTGGGGTCCTGTAGTAATTTTTATTGTCAAAAGGGAGTCACAGTGCAAGGAAGTTTGAGAACCCCTGCACTAAGCACTTTACAATGAGAATGAAAAACTGTTATGACACGGTATTATCTGAGATATATGAGCGTGTGATTAGAGACTACATCATACTACATATGTAAAATGCAGTCAAAAGAAATGAGTTGTTTCAGGTAACACAAACTTTCAGTTTTTGTGGTTTTTCAATCATTTTTACAGTTTTAAGTGTGTTTTTCCTCCTCTTGTTTGTGTGAGAAAAACCCACAAAAAATGGGAAGTGACATACTACCAAGGTGAAAAAAGGAAAACTAACTACACACAAAATATTGTTAAACGCATAAAATAATCAAAAAAGGAAAATCCTATCTCTTTCAGCTATTGTAATCTTGACACTTTAAGAAAAGAGGTTAAATTCAGACAAGTGTGATTTTGAAGTGATGTTGATCCAAGACTGCATTTGCAACCTTAATTTTGATTTCAGAACTTATAATAATAAATTTGGTTCTTAACATTGAAATTTCATTAATAAAAAATAAAGCTCTCTCTTTTTTTTTTTTTTTAAGAAAAGAAAATAAGTTCCTTCACCTGAAATCAAAACAACTTGTTGACATGCAAAGCACATGCCCAGTGAAAGAGTTCATGAAGAGCTCTGATGCACTTAGTGTGCACCTTGCATGATGGATAACTTTACTTGCTGACAAAGATTTCAGTGGTTCTAAACAAGATACACTGAATTTGGAGACCTTCATTCAGGAGATGTACACATCCACTCCATAGATAAAATCTCAGTTCCACAACTAGATCTGCGAATTTGGAACCCTGTACATATATGGAAACCCCACTGAAGTCAATGGGGTGCCATGCAAGCGAAGGGATCTGCCCACAAAGAACCAGGGCCTAAATTAGCAATATACACCTAATGCAGCCTACCTTCCCTTTCTTTTATCATTGGCTGACTCCTGTTAAAAATACTGCTATTGTTAAACATTTACAATATATGTGCAAAGCCTCATAACTCAGCCAAGCTTCAAGCAAATTTCACCAGATCATTCAGAGTTACTTCTCCTTTCTAAGAGTTATCTCCCTGCTAAATTTCATTTTTCAACTCGCACCTGAATTGATTATGAAAAGTCCATAAGACTTTTTTTGGGGGGGAGGGGGAGGGAGTAGGTGGGAACGGGACGGACGAGAAGCAGCATTTTTCAGCACACTACCTGAGCTCAGCCTGCTGAACTAGTCGGAACACAACTCTTCCCACCATCACCCCCCAACACCCATCTCTGGGCAGAGACTAGGCTTGAAAAGTTCCAAGTCCAACCCGAAGCGCCAGAGCTTCCTGGTGGTTATAAACCGGAGCAAAGACAGAACCAAGTTGTCAGCAACATAACTCGGGTTACCAGCCCGCACCCGGCACCTGCCCAGCGCAGGCGGGCTCAGCACACCCAGCCCGCACGCACACCGCAGCCAGGGCCACCCCGGGCCTCTCAGGCGCCGGCCTAGCTCCGAGGGGGCCCCCGGGCAGGGGGGTGAGACGGGGTCGCTGCCCCACCCCCTTCTGGCCCGCCCCAGCCCCTCACCTCCTTGACGGGGGGGAATTTCTTCCGGCACTCCAGGCTCAGGCCCCGCAGGTCTCCCTGCGTGTTTTCCAGCAGCTTCTTCACGGCCTCGGGGCTGCTGGTCCCGGACATGGCGCCGCCGGCCCGGGCTGGGGCGGCAGCTGCGGAAGGACGGGCCGGGACAGCGGCTGGCTCCGCGGGGCCGCGGCCGGACACGTCTGCGCGAAAGCGCCGGAAACCTTCCGCCTCGGTCCCCTCCCGCTCCCACAATCCCGGGCGGCGCCGCTGCCGCGTCAGTCCCACTTCCGCACGCACGACCCGGGGGCGGGGAGAGCGGGGCTCCCCGGCGGGTGTGAACCTACCCGAGGAGAGGCGCTGCCCCTTCGTCTCTATAGGCGGCGAGTAACCGGCCCCTGAGGCGCTTTGGGGGCCGCCCCAGGCGGGCTCGGGGGTGATGACACCGAGCGCCTTTCCTCAGTGTGCCCAGCCCTGCACCCCGGGGAGACGGCGCCTATTGAAATAGCGTGTCCCACTGTAACCGCGGCGCACGCAGCGCCCCAGGTGGCTCCGACTATAGCACATCTACCACACGTGGCGGGTTAGCAACGGGTCCCGTGCCCCAGGACCCTGGGAAAATGGGCGCCCCCGCGCACCGCTCTGCCCGCCCGGCGCTGAGGTGTCGGCCACTACTCGTCTGGAGACACTTCCTGTTTCTCCAGCGTCGCTAGACCCACCCGCCCTACAACACACCACAGCCCCAGCTCTGTCCCGTTATCCAGATGCCAGACTTCCAGCTCCCCTTCCCCAAACATGAGCCAGTTTGGTTTTCCAGAGCAACTGAGGAAGGTTGGGTCTGTTTATGGTGTTGAGTGATTTGGGGAAAGGCTGGTTGGTATCTACTGGGGCAAAATTAAGGTGTTGTGGTGGATGTTTCAGTGGTAATATGGTCTCTAGGTGAAGCAGTAGAAGGCAGATATTGTTATATTCCTTTTTTATTTCCTTGTGTTTTGTATTGTAGATATGTTATATGGGCAACCTTAAGTCGTATTTTTTTTTGCACCATTACTTTGCCAGGTTTTTTTTAAACAAAGGTTGCCAACACACTAGTGCCTAGTTTCACAAAATAACAGGATCTTTGTGAAAGTGCACAAGCCAGCTCTGCTCTGAGGCAGCTGGGCACATTTATGAAAAACAAGATAATCATGAAACTAACCAGCCAGCTCAGGAGTTCCCTTTTCATGAAGAGGCACTTTCACACAGATCCTTTTCTTTATGAAATTATCCTCTGTAACGCCACACAAATGCTACTAGGCTAGAAAATCCTCTTTTCTACTGTTTTAAGCTCCAGTTTTGTATGGAAAGCACATGACTAGGGGCATGTGACAGTAAGTAGTACTGTATTGCTCTCATAAAGCATTCAAAAGTAGAGATGGTCAACATATTATGAAACAAACTGTTCATTTTCCTTTGCTATCGATGAGACATTTCACTTTCCCTTTGCAAAACAAACTTTTCCTTTCTGAATTTTTCGTGTTGGTAACTTTTTTCCATGATCTCCATTAGTTAAACGTTGTGCATAAGAAATCAATTATAATGTATATTGCTAATTAAGAAGGGATCTCTGACACAGCAGTGGCTCCTTTCCCAAAGAATGGGATCTGCTTCTGAGCCAGCTGGGATCTTTCACAAAGACCCTAGTCATCAAAGTAGCAATTGAGAGTATTTTCACAAAGACTAGGAGCCTCTGTGCTGAGCCAGCTAAATGGTTTCACAAAAAACAGGATACTCTAATCTACAAGTAGGTAGTGCTTTGTTAAAGATGGTGTTCTCCATGAAACTGTTTAGCCAGTTCAGGAGTGAGCTCCTAAACCCACTGAACACACTTTAGCTTCACTCCTGAACCAGCTGAACTTTTCCTTATAGGTCTTGGCCTTCAACCAGCCGCTACTTCACAGTTGGCTATCTGTGATGCATAAGCATACAGTTGCGACAAGGAACACTAATTTTCTTTTTCTCTTGTTAATTAACAGAATAATAACATAACCCTAGAGAGCCCACTAAAGTCTCATTGCATACATATTTTTACTTTCTGTGGTTTGTAGACTTCAAGCTAGAGGGGCCTGAAAAATCATGAGACTTAGTAAACATTTTTTGGGTCTGTTCTTAATTGATCATTTGGAAACTAAGTAACCAATTTTCTTGAAACTCCTCTGAAAATTCAAGCTTTACTCAAAGATTGTGTGGAAAATTTTGAGAAGATACACGCTAGTTTTCATACAAAACAAAGATGAAGAATTTCCACTTGAAGTGCGAAACAGAACACAGCATCAACTGTGTCATGGCAATGGCTCTCCCATAATTCATTTTATCTTGTTTACTTTCATGATTATTTTACATCCAAACATAAAAGGTATCTCTCACAAATTGGCATCCCTTTTGCCCTTCTTTTTCCTATAGAAACATAATGTTAACCAAATAGTACATAGTAAAAAAATTGAGGCTAATGCAATAGTCTTCTCTGCATCTTACCCGATGCTTGAAATTGGTGTTTGGACTAACAATGCTGACTTAAAAAAAACAAAAATCTCAATATGCACTGTAGAGGTCAAAAGCTGAAAAGTCACTTTAAAGAGAATGATTTATATATTTAATGTTCAGCAAAAGGTTTTGCTATATATCATTTGAAATATGCTGCATCATGTGGCTATTAATTTAAAAATTGTACAAAAATTAAGACATTAAACATTTTAAAACCCAAAGGATGATATCTTGCTCCCATTGAAGTCAATGGTAAAATTTAGTTTCAGGGGGAGGCAAGATTTCAACCATAGTATTTCACTAAACTGAGAGATTGGATACCATAACAACATTTAAGCATCAGATACCTAGTTCTAAGGCCCTAATTCAGTATGCTTAATTATAAACACACGAGTAGCCCTATTGACTTCTGTGAGACTTAACTGAATAGTTTCTAAAGAGCTTTCTTGCATAAACTATTACATCCTGCTATTTAGTCTTTATGGTAATTTACAGACCAATCCAAATTATGTGGTCACAGGAGAACACAGATGACTTCCTTAGAGAGAATGTGGAAATAATTGTAATACAATTTATGACTACAGTCAAGTATTTCTGATAGTTAGCTTTCTTAATTATTTACTTCCGTTTCTCTTTTTCATACTTATGCCTGTATCTGTTTTGGAAACATAAACCCCAATACTGCAAAGACTACATATATGCTTAACTTAAAGTGCACAAGTAGTCTCACTGATGGGGCTATTTGCATGCTTAAAGTTAAGCATATGTGCAAGTCTTTGCAGATTCAGGGCCATAGAAATGGTTTGCTACTATTAAGGGTATCTTTCTTTGTAAAAGAAAACTGGCATCTGGGGTGGAATTTTTCTGAATGCAAGCTTTTCAATTAAAGCTTCCTACTATGGTTATTATCCCTGTAATCAAAATATGGGAAAGACAACTATGTGGCCAGTTTTACCTATCTTACAGTTGTGTAATGAATAAGAATTGTTTCATCATATCCTAAACAAGCAAGATAGTCAATATGTAATAAAATATAGTACATGTTAATTTACAGTAAATAATGTTCTCTTTGTTTAATAAAGAAAAAACACTTTAAGCATCCAATTCAGCCATAATCAACATTATGGGCTGCCTGAAAAATTAGCTTGTATGGAAGCCAGATTCTTCTACCCTTACTCAGATAGAGTAGTGACTTACTCTTCAGCAAGGGCTACTGAAGGAATAAGGTATTACTCCATGTGAGTAAGCATGACAGAATCTAGTTCTCAGGTTGCTTTAATATAGCTCACCTTTTTAAATATTGCATAAAGACAATGAAAACATTTAGGAACAGTAATTATAAATATCTTGGAATGTAAAAGATTTGATTCTAAAATAGTTGCCTGCAGTTTGTGTATTGTGTGTGTTATAATACAGATAGTTATTTCTATACGATTACAACTTATAAATCAAAGGCAGACTAGTTCATGATGTTTATAGTGTCAGTCACATTATCTCTTGTGCTACAGTACCAGTCACTCAGCTGTTTTTTCTAGGTACTTAGTAGTATAGAATCAGAAGCAGGCTATAGGGCTTTAATTTCTGAAATGACTTAATGACAACCCCACCATATCAATCCAATGTAAACTTCCAAAATAATTTAAGTTATTTTTGGTTGACACCCCTCCCCCACCCATGACACTGATCGACCAGCTCAGTTTGGAGTGTGTGTGAATATCAAAGAAATGTTAAGTGTATTAATATGCATGAACCAATTCACTTGTTAGACTAGAACAAAGGGGGATGTTATCACATTACATTTACATGGCATATGGTCCAGTAATTAAATTTGCTCTAAATTCATGAAAACTAGGGAATGTTAATGGCATTGTCTTCACTTATCTGCATTCTGTTTTCTGCTATCAGATTACATGTAGTTACATTATGTATCCCTGTAATTAGATAATCCTAGATCACAGATGCATTAGTATTCGGATGAGAATTTACTTACTGTGTAAGAACTTCATGAAAACTAGTGAAAGATTGTCTGGATTGCTGTAACTAAATGCATTATGTATGTATCTGTAATTTAATTGCCCATCTAATGGGACTGGAGCCTTGGAACTGCAAATGAAGATGCATGCTAACTTCAAAGTATGGGAAATTTACAGACCCGTGCTGTGATGGGAACACTTGACAAACTGCTTTGCAGGGAAAACAGATATAAAAATAAACGCGGGGAGCGATTCTGTATCTCTGAACTGATGGGTTCTGACAGGGGGAATCCTGAGCGATTGGACAGAGGTATCCCTGAGAGACTTACAGAGAACTAGCAGATACAACATCTCTGCTATCATTTGGACTACAAACTTAGACTCACCCATAATGTATTTTACCTTCCATAACTTCTCAATAACTCATTTCTTTTTCCTAGCTAATAAATCTTTGGTTAGTTTACTAGAGAAATTGGGTACAGCATTGTCTTTGGTGAGATCAAGAGTATCCATTGACCTGGGGTAAGTGGCTGGCCCCTAGGGGTCGGGAGTAACCTAATGTGTGGTGAATTTTGGTTTTAATAACCTTTCATCACAAAGTCCAGTTTGTCTGGGTGGTAAAGTAGGGGTTGGAAAGCTTAAGGGTACTGTCTGTGGCTCCATGGTAAGACTAATATCACAGAATCATAGAATATCAGGGTTGGAAGGGACCTCAGGAGGTCATCTACTCCAACCCCCTGCTCAAAGCAGGACCAATTCCCAACTAAATCATCCCAGCCAGGACTTTGTCAAGCCTGACCTTAAAAACCTCTAAGAAAGGAGATTCCACCACCTCCCTAGGTAACCCATTCCAGTGTAACCCATATAGTAGTCTAGGAGTGCACATTTGTTACTGGCTTAGTGAAAACTAATTATAGAATGTACCACCAGTTTGAGGTATTTGCTCTGTTTTCAGACAGTCTGAACTGAGATTGGCATTCACAGCTGTGAACCACTCCGGACAGCGTGACACCCCTATGCACAGAAACCTCCTCTCCAAACCTATTGCTAATATGGGGTGAGAGGAGGGGAACCTGAACAGCTAAAAAGCTTTCCTCTTTACCCCAAGAAAGGGTAGTAGGCTATTCCCAAATACAAAAATGACCACTATTCCTGACTCCTTAAAATTTATATGGCCATCCAACTTTTGCTTAAATTCCAGAGAGCTACTTGACTAAATTTATTTAGTCTATTAACTCTCTATAATATAATGCTTCTTTAAGTTCTTATTCCCTCTTTAGTTGTGGTTTGCCAACCAGGTATATCAAGCTTACTTTTGTAACATCTCTTAGCCAATTTTAAATACTTCAGACATGTCATTTAATTTTAAATCATCCTCTCTCAAGACTAAATCTCAGATTTTGTTAGTTTCCTCACATCCATAAACATTGACAAAACTTTAACTATAGCTGCTTTAGTGCTGCATCTAAAATGCAAATCCATCCATTCCAGTTAGCACTGTATTTGTCCTCTGCTGTACTTTCTACAACTTAATTGTGTCTGTCTTCAACTATAGTGACTAAAACTGGACATTATACTCCAAATGCATCTAACAAGTGGGCTAAATGATATTCTGGGTAAGAACATAAGAGCATGTAAGAACTGGCATACTGGGCCACACCACAGTCCATCTTAGCAAGTATCTGTCTCCAACAATGGCCCATACCAGAGCTTCAGGGGGAAAGTACAGAGCAGGGCAATTTTGTAATGCTCCACCCCTGTCTTCCACTCTCCGTTTCTGGTAGTCAGAGGTTTGGTTTCACCCCAACCATAGGGTTCTGTCCTGACCATTTTGGCTAATAGCATTGATGGACCTTTCCTCCAGGAAGTTATCCTGTTCTTTTTTGAACCCAGCTATACTTTTAGCTATCACAACATCCCATGGCAATGAGTGGCATAAGTTCGTTGTGCATTGTGTGCAAGAGTACTTCCTCTAGTTTGTATTATACCTGTTGTCTATTAATTTCATCAGGTGACCCCTGGTTTTGTATTGTGTGAAAGGGTAAATAACACTTCTCTATTTACATTTTCCACACCATTCATGATTTTATAGACCTCTATTGCAGGGGTTCCCAAACTTTTTCCCCTGAGGCCCACCTGTGCAGTTGCAATAGGCACTGTGGCCCACTATTAACACTTCTTGAGGAAAATTATTAATTTAAATTACATACATATAAACTATAATACAGTAAATAATGTACGTTTCCTTTTCATTTTAAAGTAAACAATTGGAATGATGGAAAGCCCTAGCAATATGCACTCAAAGAAATGCTTCAAGATCTTTGAAACCAAATAGTTTTAGTAAAATTATACTTTAAAAAAATGTTGAGAGCAAAATTGGGTATTCAAATAGGGAAAACATAATTTTGTTTAAAAGTGAACTATAAGCAATACAATAATGTAACAAAACTGCTAAAAAAAATAGTGTTACTTGAGTTAAATAGTTTTCCAACTTTGAAAACTATATTATGTATTCAATTTTTTTAGTGTAAAATCTGGATTTCTGTGCTGTGTCAGTAAAGACCCAATCCTATTCTCTACTAATTAGAAAAGAATCAAATATTGTACATAAAATATAAAATAACTTGCAGACCAGGCGTCGTCTTAATGGGATGGATGTGCCTGCTTCTCGTTGCACAGTTTTTCCAGCTGGGGACATATGTTAGTGAGGCTCAACCTGATTTCATCTTTAATTTTCAGCTCAATTTTCTCACACTAGAAGGAACATAATTTCTCTCATTCTTCCATAGCTGTGTTGGCTGTGCAGTGTTAACAGGCATAAAAAGCATGATTTTGTCATTAGAGTCTGCAGATATGACGGAATACACAACAGGAGCAGATCTGTTGAGTAAGGGCTTGTCTACACATGGAATTATTCCGGAATAGTTTTGGAAAAAGGGAATAGCTATTCTGCTTTACATTCACACTGTACCTTATTCCAGAATTATTTTCCTGTGTAGACAAGCCCTATAAAGATGCAGTTATTTCTATTATAGTCACAGGTATTTTTAGTAAAAAAGTCATGGACAGATCACAAGCAATAAACAAAAATTCACGGCCCGTGACCTGTCCATGACCTGTACTATAAATACCCCGACTAAATCTTAGGTTCCCTGGTGGGCTCCCAGGCACTGCAGGTGCTTGGGGAGGGGCCTCCGGGGCACCGCTGCTGCTGCTGCTCTAGGGGGGAGGCTCCAGGGGGGCAGCCCGGGGCTCTGCTGCAGCTCCGGAGGGGGGATGGCCCAAGGCCCCACTGTAGCTCCAGGCCAGCGCTTGGGACTGTTGCTGCTCCAGCAGCGCCTGGGGCCAGAAGTCTGGGCTGCCCAAGCAGCAGCCAGTGCAGCTGGCCCCGGGGCCATCCCAACTGCTCGGGCAACCCGGGGGGTCAGCCACACTGGCTGCTGCAGAAGTCACAGAGGTCCCCAAAAGTCACTGAATTCATGACTTCCAAGACCTCTGTGAAAGACGTGCAGCCTTAATTATGGCCCTAGCCAAGACTGGAATCTTTTTGTCCTAGGCACTGTACAGCCACATAGTAAAAGACAGTCCTTCCCCCAAGTTGTTTACAGTATAAATAGACAAGTTGGGCAAAGGAAGGATTATTATCCTGATAGGTGGTTAACAAAGGCCCAGAGAGAATAAGTTACTTGACCAGAGTTACACACAGAATTTGTGACAGAGTTGGGACCTGAATTCAGATTTGCTGAGTCTCAGGCTAGGCCTTAACCACAGGACAAGCCTTTCTCTCTGTTTTGACAGTGGCCTTGTCTAAATTGAGAAGTGGCACTTGTTTGACTTAAATCAGTTTTTTAACCAATTTGACCTGGTGCAAATCCCTGTGTGGACATTCTTACTGCAGTTTAGAAGTGGCTTATTTTGGTTTAATCTAAGCCTGTTCCCAATCAAATTAACCTAAGCCAAAATAAGCCTGGTTTAAACCTAAAATAAGAGTGTCCACTCAACCTCTTGCACTCATTTAACTAAATCAGTTTAAAATCATATCTTAAGTTAAAGTAATGGGACTTTCTTGTGTAGACAAGTCAATGGTAGTAGTAGTATAAAGGCCCTACTGTCAATCAAACCCTAACCCCGCCCCTTAACCCCTTAGTCCGTCCCACCTGTCAGCGGAAGTCCCACCCCATGGGGGTATTACTTCCAGGGTCAAGGTGCCACCTGACCGGAAGCAAGGTGTGTCATGTGACCCCTCTAAGAACTCCTCCCACCACCCTCTACCAATCAGGAGGGGTTTTGTCCCGATAGGACCTCGCCGAGAGGAGATTTTGACCAATCAGGGTGACTTCCAGGTTGGGGTGACCCCTCCGGAAGTGGGACGTGTGACCCCACTAAGAACTCCTCCCAAGGCCCTCCGCCAATCAGAGTGCAGCACCATTACCCCATAAGTCCCAGCGCTGGACAGAAGAGGCGGCCATCTCTTACCAAGGACACGTGTTTTCGAAATCACGGAAAGGCTGCTGAGAGGAAACATGGACTCCTTCACCACCCCTGTGAGAACTTCGGACTTTGTTTTAGCCCCGAGGGTCTTTGACCATCCACGGAGAAAGCGCTACATCAGCGACAGTTCCGAGGAGTAGGAGGGAGCGACCGAGGGGAGCCCTTAGGCCCAGCCGTTGCTGGATACGCTGGAACCCGACCCCAAAACCCTCGTGAGACACCCCGATGAGCATGGCGGTCTCTCTTTGTCCACCCCCTCAGAGGTGGAAGGCGATTGCGGTTCGGGGGAGTCACCGGCGGACAAGGCAAACGGAAAAGATGGCGCTCAGGCAAATGAATGATTAAGAAGCGGCAGTTGAGGAGGGGTGGGTAGTGGGTTAGTAACTGGGGGCTGTGTAAATTAAAAAACAAGCAGTGGGGGTGCTTACACGTTTTCTTGTCTGAAAATTTCTCAACAGCTCGACGATGCCTTTCTAGAGGACCCGGAGGCCCTGGACAGCGTTGCATCAAGCAGCAAAGATGAACCAGGCCCACCATGTTTTTGCTCAACGCCGATACACGTTGTTGAAGAGGACTCTGAGGATGATGGCTATGAGGAGTTTAGGAGGCGGCTTGGCATAGAACTAACTGAGCCAGTGCCACGTCGTGAGCATAAAAAAGTCATGCTGACTATTGTACGTGTTGCTGTTTATGCTATCCTTAAACACTGCCTTAGGGAAAAGCTTTTTGAAGATTGTGAGGGCTGTGTCATAGATGCGCCAGGCCAAAGGCACCATGACTGTGTGACTTGGACTTCAGTGGATATAAACATATCACACAAACTCACACACAAAACAGCAGCTTTATAAAACACACCAAACCCTTCTAACAAAACACAGATAGCCACAAACCCTCCCCCCACTTTTTTTTTAAATTTACGGCTACCAAGTTTTATATCACGTTTGTCCCCTCACCATTCTCTAACTTAATCCTTTTAGATTTCTTACAAATAGTCTTTTTCTTAAGCAGGGTTCTGTAACTTTTTGTGCGGACTAGACGGTCAATATAATGCTGTAAGCAGGTATCTTCCGGTTTTGTCATATTCTTTAAAACACGGTCAGGGTCTCCACTGAATTGCACAGCATTTATCAAGGTCACCCCTTGCGCTAAATGTTCTTGGGTTAGGCACAGACACTGCATAGCATAACCTATGGCAATAACAGTGTTTAATAAACTTTCCAAACACAGCTCAGCACACAGGCCCCAGAGCTTGCAGTTTATATCCACCCCAACCTGGAAGTCACCCTGATTGGTCAAAATCTCCTCTCGGCGAGGTCCTGTCAGGACGAAACCCCTCCTGATTGGTAGAGGGTGGTGGGGGTAGGTCTTAGAGGGGTCACATGACACACCTTGCTTCCGGTCAGGTGGCACCTTGACCCTGGAAGTAATACCCCCATGGGGTGGGACTTCCGGTGACAGGTGGGAGGGACTATGGGGTCAAGGGGCGGGGTTATGGTTTGATTGATGGTAGGGCCCTTATACTACTCATGGTCACATTTTGGAGAAGAAACATGTTAAATTGCTTTATAATATGCATTTTGTTCCCAGAGAATACATATTATTAAATTACAGGATGTTTTATGGTGAACAGTGAGAGGAATCACAGTGTTGCTTCATGGCCAGCTGCCAGCTAAAATATCCCAGAGACATGTTACGATAAAGAAAGTTCCTCAGGGAACCACTACACATGCATGCTCCAAAGGCTGTCTCAGTCCCTTTTATTAAATTAAAGATATTAAGGTAGCTGATTACATTAATTGCAGGTGTCTATTCCTCCTATTCTATCCCAATGGCTATATGCCTAGTCCTAATCTGCAGTTAAGGACTCATTTCTCTTGCCAATGAAGAAAATGGCAAACCTATTGTTTTCAGTGGCAGCAGAACTGGGCCCCTAAGGATGGAGAATGCCAAGTTTACTTTCTCCTTTCAAGCCTTTTACTAATATTCCTGTGTGCATTATGAATATACATACAGAAATTATTGGATATAGTATATTTGAGTCACACTTCTATACAAATATGCGATATAGTAAATGGTTTCTACGGATTACGTCTTCTGTAGGAATTTGTGGAGTTTTTCCACTATAGGAGACTGTAGAGTCAAGCTGGAGAGGATTTTGCCTTGCAGCAAGCTGTAAATGGATGCTGATACAGAAAGACAAAACTGGAAATGTGCAATAAAAACTAGGAATGAAGAAAGAGGCGTATATTAACACTAAATCCTTCTCATTGCTTAGGGTTAGTGTCAGCGGCACTGCTATGGGTACCCTCATGGCCCCACAGTATGCCAACATTTTTATGGCTGACTTAGAACAACGCTTCCTCAGCTCTCGTCCCCTAACGCCCCTACTCTACTTGCGCTACATTGATGACATCTTCATCATCTGGACCCATGGAAAAGAAAATTCCACCATGATTTTAACAATTTCCATCCCACCATCAACCTCAGCCTGGACCAGTCCACACAAGAGATCCACTTCCTGGACACTACAATACTAATAAGCGATGGTCACATAATCACTACCCTATACCGGAAACCTACTGACCGCTATACTTACCTACATGCCTCCAGCTTTCATCCAGACCACACGATCCACTGTCTACAGCCAAGCTCTAAGATACAACTGCATTTGCTCCAACCCCTCAGATAGAGACAAACACCTACAAGATCTCTATCAAGCATTCTTACAACTACAATACCCACCTGCTGAAGTGAAGAAACAGATTGACAGAGCCAGAAGAGTACCCAGAAGTCACCTACTACAGGACAGGCCCAACAAAGAAAGTAACAGGATGCCACTAGCCATCATCTTCAGCCCCCAACTAAAACCTCTCCAGTGCATCATGAAGGATCTACAACCTATCCTGAAGGACGATCCCTCATTCTTACAGATCTTGGGAGACAGGCCAGTTCTTGCTTACAGACAGCCCTTCAACCTGAAGCAAATACTCACCAGCAACCACACACACCACACAACAAAAACACTAACCCAGGAACCTATCCTTCCAACAAAGCCCGTTGCCAACTCTGTCCACATATCTATTCAGGGGACACCATCATAGGACCTAATCACATCAGCCACACTATCGTTCACCTGCATATCTACCAATGTGATATATGCCATCATGTGCCAGCAATGCCCCTCTGCCATCTACATTGGCCAAACTGGACAGTCTCTATGCAAAAGAATAAATGGACACAAATCAGCCATCAAGAATTATAACATTCAATAATCAGTCGGAGAACACTTCAACCTCCCTGGTCACTCAATTACAGAACTCAGTCGCAATACTCCAACAAAAAAACTTCAAAAACAGACTCCAACGAGAAACTGCAGAATTGGAATTAATTTGCAAACTGGACACCATTAAATTAGGTTTGAATAAAGACTGGGAGTGGATGGGTCATTACACAATGTAAAACTATCTCCTCATGCTAATTCCCCCCCCTCCGACTGTTACTCACATCTTCTTGTCAACTGTTGGAAATGGGCCATCCTGATTATTACTACAAAAGTTTTTTTTTCTCCTGCTAATAGCCCACCTTAATTGATTACACTCATTACAGTTGGTATGGCAACACCCATTTTTTCATGTTCTCTGTGTATCTACATCTTCCTACTGTATTTTCCACTGCATGCATCTGACGAAGTGGGTTTTAGCCCACGAAAGCTTATGCTCAAATAGATGTGTTAGTCTCTAAGGTGTCACAAGTACTCCTCGTTCTTTTTGATGAACAATTAAGTTTTCCCTTCCAGTATCTTTCTACTACAAAAGGAAACATATGGCTCTGTGTCATTGGTGCTTCTGGCTGTCT
Organism: Terrapene triunguis; assembly: GCF_002925995.2. Classification (NCBI taxonomy): domain Eukaryota; kingdom Metazoa; phylum Chordata; order Testudines; family Emydidae; genus Terrapene; species Terrapene triunguis. Next base: position 54,776,579 of record NW_020664419.1, on the reverse strand, counting down.
TCTAAATTCTCTATGACTTACCTCCATTTGGACCCTGCTGATGCACATTAACAGTTCATTAATGTGCTTTGATCTAATCCTCTTTGAAACAGGACTAGATCAAAGTGCATTAACAAACTGTTAATATGCATCAGTAGGGTCCACACAGACACGGTAGGGTCTAGTGAGGGGTAGATTCATACCCCAGCTTGCCACAAACTATGTTTGTGGAGCCAAGCCCTCTGTGAAAGCCTGCTAAGTCCTTTGTCTTCTCCTCTGCCACTTGAGCCTGTCCAAACTGCTTTGGTCAGCATACCAGGGGGTGGGAGATAATGTCAAATAGCCCAATTACAAATACTTAAAGGATAATGCAGAAAACCCACTGCTTTGAAATCTATTGTCTTCTGTCCTGTGTAGATGCCTACCTCCTGCTTGAATTAACCCTTTGTAATACTCCAGTAAACAACAGAAAAACAATTGACATATATTAATAAAATATTACAGAAAACCCCACATCCTTCACGTCCATTTTACAGAAGAAGAAAAGTCAGAGTAATGAAGAGGCTTGCCCAGATCACAAGAAGTCTGTGGCTGAACGGGGAATTGAACCAAGGTCTCAAGTCCCAGTCCAGTGCTCCATCCACTAGGCCATCCTTCCTTCCCTTACATTATAGGTATTACCATATTGATTAGGTAATTGAACCAAATCCATCCCAGTTGTACCTGAAGTATCTTGGATGACTGAAAAAGTGATATTAACATAGAATACTTAGGTAATATACTATATTTACTATACACTAGAGACTTTCCTTGATGCTTATTTACACTGAAAATCCTGTATTGGGCATCCCTGCCAATACATTAAAAGTTCAGTAAAACACTAGATTGCATGTTACTGGATAGAGGACCGACAGTGATTTTTGTGTCTCAAGTTAGCCTTTATCACTGTCTGAGTATCCACTGTTAGTGTTCTGGTTTAGAAAGTCAAAGAACTCATTTGGTGTATCAGAGAAATGATCTCAGTTAACATTTCCCCCCTCTAGATTTCTGGTTTCAATGGGCAGTGGATCCTGCTATATTCTCTCTACACTTAGCACTATCCTCCTGAATATATCATTCTGAGTGTCAAATATATAAAGGAAAAATGGCTACCAACTATATCTGGAGCGTCCAGAATCTTATACATATATCACACTGCAAGTAACTGCACTCTTTGGGGCAGTGACTGTCATTTATTATATGTCTGAACAATGCCTAGTTCATGGGAACCCAACCTAAACAATGCCTCTAGTAGAACTAATCAGTGATGGAAATTGTCCTGTAGAAAATTCCAATACTGTGACAATTTTTTTTTGTCCTAAATTGGGATGAAATGTTGAAATATTGAAACTTTTGACAAACTAAAGTATTCTGAAACTTTTTGATCCAGAAATGTCAGAATGTTTAGTTTTGACATTTTTGATCTAAATTAAAAGTTTTGAAATTCCAGCCTGGAAACATTTCAGTTCAATTTTCTTGATGGAACATTCTGCCAAAATCAATCTGTAATTTAAAAGAATAAAACATTGCATACTCGTAATTCTACCCTGTATTAAATTGCAACATATTGCCAATCAACTTTCTATTTAATTTCTTTTTAATTTAACTTACTAAAAATAATAGTAAATAGCGGAAAAAGTATTCGCTGAATATATTCAATGAGTATTAGCTGAGCAATATATTTGCTGAATAGTATTTGGTCATCTATAATGCTATTTAAATCTACAGATGTATTAACTGAATAAAATGATCTTTTAAAATGAAAGCTTTCTCACCCAGCAGAGTTTCACCCAGCTGGTCACTGCGGGCCAATGGGATTCAGCACTTTCCAAAAATCAGGTCCTTTAATGTGTCTCAAGTTGGGCACCCAAAAATTGAAGCACTCAAAATGTCCGAAAATGAAAGTTAATACGTTTAGTAGATCTAAGCAAAATGGTTTGAAAATGTCACTGGAGATCAAGAAGTACTTTTGCACCTAGGAGAAATATATCAACCACATTCTGATACGTTTGTATATAGAGCTGGGCAAATAATTAATTTTTTGGTTTGCTGACAGTTAAGGCTGTCAAGAGATTAAAAAAATTAATCGCAATTAATTGCATGATTAATCTCACTGTTAAACAATAATAGAATACCATTAATTTTTTTGATGTTTTCTACAATTTCAAATATGTTGATTTCAATTACAACACAGAATACGAAGTATACAGTGCTCACTTTATTTTTGATTACAAGTATTTGCACTGTAAAAAACCAAAATAGTATTTTTCAGTTAATCTGATACAAGTACTGTAGTGCAATCTCTTTATCATGAAAGTTGAACTTACAAATGTAGAATTATGTACAAAAAAACTGCATTCAAAAATAAAACAATGTAAAATTTCAGAGCCTGCAAGTCCACTCAGTCCTGCTTCTTATTCAGACAATCGCTCAAACAAGTTTGTTTACATTTGCAGGAGATAATGCTGTCCACATCTTGTTTACAATATCACCTGAAAGTGAGAAGAGATGTTCTCATGGCACTGTTGTAGCCGGCATCGCAAGATATTTATGTGCCAGATGCGCTAAAGATTCATATGTCCCTTCATGCTTCAACCACCATTCCAGAGGACAGGTGCAGAGCAGGGGACATACAACTCTCCCCCAGAAGTTCAGTCACAAATTTCATTAATGCGTTATTTTTTTAACGAGCGTCATTAGCATGGAAGCATGTTCTCTGGAATGATGGCCAAAGCATGAAAGGGCATACTGTTAGGCAAGAGTTAAAATTCAGTTAGCAGCTGATACAGAAACCCATGTAACTAACAAGCAGAAATACCAGAATCCCAAGGACACTGACAACTGTAAACACTTGATAAACTTATATGGTCAAATGTCCGCCCAGTAACTCGGCTCTTAGAACAGAACAAACCCTCCCTTCACAGCCCTCCGGATATCTGTAAACACTCACCCCCACCCAACCCCTTCGCCTTAAGGTAGTCATGGATAACTGATGTCATCAAAATAGTTTTGATGCATATGTTCTGTTCCTGTCACTGTCATGTTAAGTGCGTTCTGTCTCTGAAACAATGTTTGTCTCTGTAAGAACAAGATAAATGCAAATGAAGTGATAAGAGAAAGGTATATATTGGTCACTGTAACCCCACACCTTTGAAGCTGCTTGTCAGTCTTCCCGGTACCGTAAATAAACCCCCTTCAGTATTTTCTGTGCCTGCCTGATTCTTGGGGGAAAGAATCTCTTTGCTTCACAATACGAATGTTTAGCACATCTGGCACGTAAATACCTTGCAACGCCCCGGCTACAAAAGTACCATGCAAATACCTGTTCTCACTTTCTGGTGACATTGTAAATAAGAAGAGGGCAGCATTATCTCCTGTAAATGTAAACAAATTTGTTTGTCTGAGCGATTGGCTGAACAAGAAGTAGGACTGAGTGGACTTGTAGGCTCTGAAGTTTTACATTGTTCTGTTTTTGAATGCAGTTATGTAACAAAAAAATCTACATTTGTAAGTTGCACTTTCACAACAAAGATTGCACTACAGTACTCGTATAAGATGAATTGAAAAATACTATTTTTTATCATTTTTACAGTGAAATATTTGTAACAAAAAATAATATAGACTTTGATTTCAATTACAACACAGAATGCAATATATATGAAAATGTAGGAAAAATCCAAAATATTTAATAAATTTCAATTGGTATTCTATTGTTTAACAGTGTAATTAAAACTGCAATTAATTTTTTTAAATTGTGATTTTTTGAGTTAATCACATGAGTTAACTGCGATTAATCAACAGCCCTACTTTAGATATATTTTTCCCCTCTATAAGCAATGTAAAATGTTGTTGCTAACATTAGCAGCTTTCTTAGCCTATCTTCACAAAGCTTCATAGGAGTCTTGATTAACAATTCTTTAGTATCACATAGAGCTTTAGGCCTCCTCCGCTTGTCACCGTAACAGTTTATTATAATGACACCTTTACCTCATTAATCTTTGGTGTGATTTGAAATGTTCATTTAGTAGCTCCATTTAATACCTTAAGGCAGTTTTTTTTTTGCTTTTGCACTATTATCTGTAAGTGGCAAAACAGAATTAATACAGTATAATAATATTAACAAGAAAATTGTATCTTTTAAATGCATGGGAATTATCGATACTTTGGGATTACCATTTTGAATTAGACTTTCAATTGTTCCTTGGACTGGGCCATACTCTTACTAATTAAATAACATGATATTCTTTTTATCTTATAACATCTTAAAATTTAGAATTAAAGGATTTATGTGGACCTTGAATTGGGGTACATATTGGTCAAGATGTGTTTCTTTTGAAATACTATCAATTGTGGTTTCTTTTTTCCAAATTGAGACAGTAGTAACAACTGTGTTCAATGATAATTTTTCCTAGAGGTGTAAAATGGAAGTTGTTAGTAACTGGACATGTTAGAAAGCCATATTGGTATTTTTTGTGGTTAGGTACCACACAGTCGTGTCCCCTTCATATTACAGGTTATCCTCACAACTGGATTATGCTATCTGGTGAGCCAGGCAAGACACATTAGTGACTAACTCACTGATCTTGTTGGACTCTTCTTCTAGTCAGGCACATCCACAGACTGGAATTGTGATGCCAATCACATCACGCTTACATACATACAAATTTTCCTTAACAGAGCAACAGGCTGTGTGAGGGGCTCTTCATATTCTGGATTCATCACAATATACAAAATATTCCAGTATATGCAGGAGTTCCTTATTAATGTTTCCTTCCAGGTAACCTATTGAGTGGACAGCTGCCAACCTAACAAATACTTAGCTGGAAGGATTAAACATGGGCAAATACAAAATAAAATAAATATATAGGAGACTGTTCATTGAAATACAATTAATTTTACATCATCGTCATTAAGATGTGGGGTTACTGATCCCAAGTTAGCCAAAATACCAGTTTTTTGAGTATTTGAAATAGCAATTGAGTTATTTTAGAACAGCATTTCTCAAATGCAACCATCAGTGGAGCTTTTTGTGGCCATGACAGCCTCCAAAGAATGGGTGGAGATTGGGGGGACAAAGCAGCAGCCCCTCCCTGCAGCGTCCAGCTGTTGCTCCTGAATAGCTGTTACCAATGGCAGTGAGATGCGCCGCCTTGGTGTTTTTGCGCTAGCGTAACCAGCAGGGATCGGCGCCCCGCACCATGCAATCTCCTCAGGGGCTCTGGGCAGTGCTTCTGGAGACACAAGGCCAGTGTGTGTCGCGCCAGAGGTGGCTCGTCAGCGGAGGTGGCTGCAGCATTCAGTCACCAGGGACCTCTCCAAACTAAATAATTCAACGTAGACACCATGCATCTGACGAAGTGGGTATTCACCCACGAAAGCTTATGCTCCAATAAGTCTGTTAGTCTATACGGTGCCACAGGACTCTGTCGCTTAATGTAGACACCAGTACATTGTTAGATTTAAATCCTATAATTTAGATCAATTATAAATTGTAGGATAAAACTTTGTGTTTTAAACCTTGTTTTAAAAGCATAATTAAAGAGAAGAAAGAAAATAATGAATAATAAGCCAGTGGTTAGCTATTAAAGAAATATCAGAAAGGAAAGAGTTTGTAAAGGTATTAAAATTAGCAAGGTAAATAGCAAAGCATTTGAACATACAAGATCTAGGACAAGTTATTTTAGCTGTTTTTGGAAGAGGTCGCCTGTCTGCATTTAGCATGATTCATGGAAGCTTCCCGCTTTGTTACACCGAAGCTATTTTTTGGTAACTGTTTGCGCCTTTCTTTGCCTTCCTAAGTTTCTACTTTTTTT
>NW_020664419.1:54708625-54765748 GCF_002925995.2 Terrapene triunguis | reverse complement strand
TCAGATTTTATTTTTAATTTGCTGGGCAATTTCATTCTTTCAATAGATATCTCCAATGAGAAAGTCTTTCCTTTTTATGGCTTCTAGGTCCTCTATTAGTTAGTGTGCATACAATTTTCATTTTCTATATCATTCTCATTCTCATTGCTGTCTTCATCACTCTCTAATGGGACGCCTGTGGCAGCTGAAGCACCTTGTTTAGTTTCCCGGTCAAGAGGGAAAAACCCAGTTCCACTGATAGTGTCCTGTCTCTGGTAGAAGAGCACATATGCTGCTTTGGACTGTCAAACAAGAAAAAACAAACTGTTACTACCTTAATGATCAAAGGCAAATCTTTTGCTTTTTGGGAGAAGTTCTCCCATCAACATAGCGTTGTCTCCATGGGGGTTAGGTCATAATAACTATGTCACGTGGGGTGTGGATTTTTCAAACCCCCGAGCAATGTAGTTATACCAATACAGGTCTGCAGTGTAGACCTGGCCTGAGTTAGTTTCCCAGACCTGAAGAGGAGCTCTGTGTAAACCTGAAAGCTTGTGTCTCTCACCAGCAAAAGTTGGTTCAATAAAAGATATTACCTCACCCACCTTGTGTCTCTAACATTGAGTTTGCTACCTTTATTATGAGTGTGTAATGGTTTTATGTTGGGAGTGTTGGATTTTCTAGGAAACAAGATTAATTCACAGCTCAGTACATTTTTTTTGAGTGGGTAGGGGAGGAAATTTGAATAAGTTTATAGTTAACTTAAATTCCACCCCCACAAAGAAGCCATATTTATCAGTATAAACATATGCCCTATATCACTGCAGTTTGCTCTTACAAACTACTGTAAGAGTGACAGATTACCCACCTAGAGAGTATACAACAACAAACAAAGAATCAAAGTTCCCCCATTAAATCTACATTAAATCAAGTACAACAAATGAAGAATTATCAAGCAAGACAGAAATGAATGGCATGCAAAAATAAGCCCTTTAACATATTAAAATGACCCCTCTGCACACATGAGTGTCGATTCTCTCCCATCCTGTGTTGTTTTGGTCAAGAAGTAATGGGATTTTAACTAAGAAAATTTAGCACCTAAGTCACTTAACATTGCCAATTTGGAACACCTTCAACGTTTGCATAAGGAACCTAGAATTTAGCAGTTGGAGGTCACAATACTATATAATATATATATGATGAGTTGCACGGATAGACCATTGAAATTTCTAGCACTAAATCCTAATTGCTATGACTCAAATAAACAAGGACAAGATTAATGGAACTCAAGAAACCTATCTATGGAGAAAGCACCAGAGGAAATGTCTAATCCAATTTATAGCAACTCCAGGGATTTTACCATATTATTGTCAGATTATTTTAAGAAATGTTCAGTGTTGTCAAAACTGACACCCTTACTTTAATGGCATCAGTCACACTGAAAAACAACTTGAAGAAATCAGACAAATACATTTGGCAAGTATTGTTTAGCTCTGTTGTCTAGTAATGAATGTGTGCACTTTAAGGGCTCTCTTTCTCAGAGCGGCTCTTTCCACATGGATGCTATAGTAAATAATCATGTATTTGATATCACAGTCTGTTGATAGGAAAATGACTGGTGTCGTAAGTGTAACATTATGTCTACACTTGTAGGTGTAAATGGGATAAAGAAAACAATCCTAGTGAAACAAAAACGCTGCATGTTAATGGAAAAAGTTTTTAAAGTACAGTAAATGTATATAATGTATAAATTAAGGCAGTCAAGCGATTCAAAAAACTTAATCATGATTAATCGCGCTGTTAAACAATAGAATACCATTTATTTAAAATATTTTTGGATGTTTTCCACATATTTAAATATATTGATTTCAATTTCAAAACAGAATGCAAAGTGTATAGTGCTCACTTTATATTTATTTTTGATTATAAATATTTGCACTGTAAAAATAAAAGAAATAGTATTTTTCAATTCACTTAATACAAGTACTGTAGTGCAATCTCCATCATGAAAGTTGAATTTACAAATGTATAATTATTTTTTGCGCATAACTGGATTCAAAAACAAAACAATGTCAAACTTTAGAGCCTACAAGTCCACTCAGTCCTACTTGTTCGGCCAATCGCTCAGACAAGTTTGTTTACATGTGCAGGAGATATTGCTGCCTGCTTCTTGTTTACAATGTCACCTGAAAGTGAGAACAGGAGTTTGCATGGCACTGTTGTAGCCAGCATCGCAAGATATTTACGTTCCAGATGCGCTAAAGATTTGTATGTCTCTTTATGTTTCAGCCACCATTACAGAAGACATGCGCCCAACCTGATGATGGGTTCTGCTTGATAACAATCCAAAGCAGTGTAGACCGACGCATGTTCATTTCCATCTTCTGAGTCAGATGCCACTAGCAGAAGGTTGATTTTCTTTTTTAGTGGTTTGGGTTCTGTAGTTTCTGCAGAGTGTTGCTCTTTTAAGACTTCTGAAATCTCTCAGATTTTGGAAGGCACTTCAGATTCTTAAACCTTGGACCGAGTGCTGTAGCTATTTTTAGAAATCTCACATGGGTACCTTCTTTGCGTTTTGTCAAATCTGCAGTGAAAGTATTCTTAAAACGAACAACATGCTCAGTCATCATCCGAGACTGCTATAACATGAAATATATGGCAGAATGCGGGTAAAACAGAGCAGGAGACATACAATTCTCCCCCAAGGAGTTCAGTCACAAATATAATTAACACATTATTTTTTAATGAGCATCATCAGCATGGAAACGTCCTCTGGAACGGTGGCCGAAGCACGAAGAGGCATACAAATGTTCAGCATATCTGGAACGTAAATATCTTGCAATGTCGGCTACAAAAGTGCCATGGGAACACCTGTTCTCACTTTCAGGTGACATTGTAAACAAGAGGCGGGCAGCATTATCTCCGGCAAATGTAAACAAACTTGTTTCGCTTAGCGACTGGCTGAACAAGAAGTAGGACTGAGTGGACTTGTAAGCTCTACAGCAGGGGTTCTCAAACTTCATTGCACCGTGACCCCCTTCTAACAACAAAAATTACTACACGACCCCAGGAGTGGGACTGAAGCCTGAGTCCAAGGGCTTCAGCCCCAGGCATTGGGCTTTAGCCCAGGCAGTGGGTCTTGGGCTTCAGCTTGGCCCCAGGCTTTGGCTTCCGCACTGGGCCCCAGAAAATCTAAGCCAGCCTTGACCACCCCATTAAAATGAGGTCCCAACCCACTTTGGGGTCGCGAGCCACAGTTTGAGAACTGCTGCGCTAAAGTTTTACATTGTTTTGTTTTGAGTGCAGTTATGTAACAAAAAAACCCAACATTTATAAGTTGCACTTTCACAACAACGAGATTGCACTACAGTACTTGTATGAGGTGAATTGCAAAATACTATTTCTTTAGTTTATCATTTTTACAGTGCAAATATTTGTAATAAAATATAATATAAAGTGAGCACTGTACACTTTATATTCTGTGTTGTAATTGAAATCAATATATTTGAAAATGTATAAAATATTTTTGGAGGTTTTTCTAAATTTCTATTGGTATTCTATTGTTTAGCAGCGCGATTAAAACTCAAAAAAATTAATTGCATGCGTTAACTGAGATTAATCGACAGCCCTAGCATAAATGCAACATAATATCTGAACATTTTTCAAAATCCCTTTAAGGTTTCAATGGTGTTTCCTCCCACCCCCGCGTTAATTTATATTAGCCACATGTCCTTGTTTTCCTTCTTTGCAATTGCTTTCTCACAAGAGCGGTGAGCTTGCTAGTTTGTTTGGTTTTTTTAAAGTAGAATTTAATAAACAGGGCAAAGTTTGCTGAGCAAGAGTTTGAACCATTACCTTAAGATAGGTAGATAGCTGTTGCTACGTTTAAAGTATAATAAACATGCAAACAGTCCTCAAACTTCTGCTGAAATCTGCTGGTTTTTGGAATGTAAACAGAAACTGTTGTGTGTTTGCACTGTCCCTTAAACAAATCAAAAGGCTGCCAAAATTAAACTATTAACTACAAATTAGTTTTCAGGTTTTGAAGATTTACGCTTTTTTCCTCCCAGATAAGAAACAGTAGCCGTGATTTCAGAAAAACAAGGATACTTGCCACTATTTGGTCCTCAGATGCAGTTGATACACTACTGTCATCAAAGTAGTACCATTTTCCATCATCTTTATTTTTTGCAAAAGCAGTATCTAGGACCCAAAAGAAGCATGTTAACTAAGAACTTTGGCAACTGAGCAAAATAAATCTATAAAGAATTCAAGCTGGTCCTCATCAAACATATGACTTTTGAATCTTATTATAGATAATATGGTATAAACTTATTAACAGTAGCCATATCATAGCTATAAGATTCATACTTCCAACCAGCCTTTTTCTTTTTCATTATGTTAACCCAAGTATTCCAGGTTTAGGTATTTTTTCACTCTATTAACAGCAAGAAAAGCATATGCCAATTTAGCTTTCACCTTTTTAAAAGAGTGTTTAAAGGAAAGGGCAGTCAGCCAGAATAAAGGTTCTTAGTGGCTTTTACCCAACTCTTCATTCCTCTCCTCCCTTTGAATGAGAGGCATAACTGCATATAGAATCTCAGACCAGGAAGGCAAAGTGAGTTGATATTACAGCACTGGAGTGCTTTTTGGAGAATAAGTATGTCCCTTCCATGACAGACTCAGCCAACACAAAGTACAAAAGAACTTAACATTATTCTTGAAAGCGCATCTGAAATAGATATTTGTATTCAACTACTGTATGCTTTTCAAGTAATAGAATTAAATGACATGGGTATTTTTTAAATTTTTTTTTTTTTGCCCTTTGGCCATTTTTTTTTAACAACGCAGCTGATTAAGAAGAGTCAGTTTTAGTGCTAATAAACAGTCAAAATGAAACAGAACAGAAAGTTAATATGTAAAATAATGGTGTTCAAAATTAACTTACAATGCCCTCCTCCCATTCCTCCATAGTGGTTGGACACAGCAATCAAATTATAGCGGCAAGGCCCTGCATTTGGATTAATAAGGAACTCTGACATATCCAAGTCACTGTTTAAAGAAAAGCTCACATTATGTTAATGTTTTTTTTTCCAACTGTTGCTTAACATTTGAGTGTTGTCTTCAGGCCCTTTTATTTTAAAACATATCCTACTGGAGCCAAACAGTGGCACAAAGCCTCATATATAGGAAAACACAACTGACACAACACTGGAAATGTTGGGAGTGCACACGTTCTCTCTTCTGATCTAACACAACAGGTATGGGATCAGAGGTTGTACATACACATCCTTCTCGATTCTCAAATTTGCATAAAAAGAATTTAAACATAAGTTAGCTTCAAACAAACACTTATCCTGGCTTCCACTTTGTTCAACTGCCTGTATACGGTATCTTAACATATATTAACCTGTAGCTGTCAAAGTCAAATATCTCCTTCCAGAGTCCTTTGCCAATGCCACTCAGTGAATTATTTTTCACACCTATCTGAATATTTTACTTGTTTCGTGTTACTCAGTCCTCCCTCCCACAGCCTACATTTTCTACGTCTTCTGCTCAAGAGTATTGCTTTTTCCCCATTAGTGCTGACTTGATCTGTAAATTTGAACTAATATATTTTGCAAATTAAGCATGGATCCATTGAATATAAATGTTAATTAAAAGATGAATTTAATTTAATCTCAAAAGGTTAGGCATGTTACAAATGTGAAAGCTAACATTTAAATATTTCAATTCAAAAGTTTTTCTTACTTTATTGGAAAATCAACCAGTGTATCCAGCTTGTCCCTCATATATCTACTGTAAGAAAAGCGCTTTAGATGTACTACCAGTACTGGGGGCAGTGACCACAAATCTAACTTTTTGGTTGCTTGCTGATGTTCTTTACAGTTTGGACAATACCTAAAAGAAAGACAGTCATTTTAGCATTCATAAAGAGTGCAGGCACTAAAGTGTATCACCAACAAGAAAGATATACCAGGTTGGGAGCTGAATGTGTAAAGGCTTACACACATAAAACCAAACATTTACCTTCAGTGCACTGTTTCATGGCCTGAACCTGAAAGATAGCTCTCTTGAAATTAATGTGAGCTGTGGGTGCTCAGCCCCTTCCAGGGATCAAGACTTATTTTAAATATTTGAAATATAAATGTAAAGGAAAAAAGTTAAATTGCAAAGATACTATATAATATGCCTCAGTGCTAGTCTTTATAGATTTTTTTTTTAAAGCAGAAAAACTGAATTTAACCTTCTGAACTCAAAAGAAGCTGAAGGAATATGGAATATTCAGCAAGTTATGAGCATCTGGAAAGAAAGAGGTTCCTTACAAGTAACTGTGGTTCTTCAAGTATCACTTTTCACATCCACACGTGTGGGATATGCTCCCACCCCACTGCCATTGAACTTAGAGCATTCGAGAAATGCAGTGACCACTGCAACCACAAAAGTTCCCACTAACAGCAGTGAACATTTGTAACAGAGATAAGAGGCTGTGCGATTCCTCCTCCTGAATCTTTGAGAGAATACATTTCCAAGGAAGTAGGGAAGGTGGGCAGGTAAGAATCATGAAAAATAATCTTTTCTTTGAAGCGGCTTCTGCATATTTCCACTTGGGCGAATGTAAGTAAAAGCACAACTTCTAGGAAGGCAGGCTGAGTTCTAATTAGAAAGGACTGCAGAACTGCCCTCCCAAAGCAAACATCATATCAAGATGACAAGTTAAGAGAATGGTGCTGCATAAAGAAAACTCCAGGTAGAATATAGTCTTGAATATTTCTATGATGGAATCCTTGCTGAGGCAGGTCAATGATGTTGCTTTAGCCCTACAAGCCTGAGCTCCAAGACTACCAGGTGCTGACATCAAAGCCAAAGGGCAATTTTATTTTTAATTTAGATTTCTATGAAATGTTTAAAAAACGCTCTGGGTGCCTTTGATATACATTAAAAACACAATCTAGCTTAAACAAAAACAAGTGCACCAACTTCCCAGCCAAAAGAGGGAAAGAGAAAAAAACCCACAATCAGCATACGTGCATTTTGATAGGCTCTAAGTGGAAATCGCATTCTTCTTACACTACTTTCCAAAAGATACAAAAAAAAAGTTCAGGTAACTTTAATTTTATCCAGTTAAAAACCTCAAAGCCCTCTTAATGGATATTAGAAAAAACTATTTCACTAAGAGGGTGGTGAAGCACCGGAATGGGTCACCTAGGGAGGTGGTGGAATCTCCTTCCTTAGAGGTTTTTAAGGCCCGGCTTGACAAAGCCCTGGCTGGGATGATTTAGTTGGGGATTGGTCCTGCTTTGAGCAGGGGGTTGGACTAGATGACCTCCTGAGGTCCCTTCCAACCCTGATATTCTATGATTCTAACATTAAGGGTGTGGGCATCTACCTTTCCCTGTTGAGAATGAAATTTTGGAAAGAAATCCAGGATATTACATGGTCTGGTTTAGATGGAACCTGTCACTTTTTTTTTTTTTTTTAAGATAAGTATCTTGGATGAACACGCCTGATTATGACAACTTTGTGCCTTTGGAATATGGCAAAGGGAGGATCAGCCATCAAAGCCTACAAGTCACTCACCTTTCTTGAAGTTGTAATTTTGATTAAGAAAGCTGTCGTTAGTGACTAATGGAATAAAGTGGACTCTCCCAAAGTTTCAAAGGGCACAGTCATTAACTATGTCAAGCGTTAAGTTGACATCTCCCATCAGGACATGTTCTCCATGTAGTGGGATGTTTGAAGACTTTACAATAGTCAATGGGAGTGTGATATGTTGAGATGGTAGACAAATCACTTTTGATTAGATGAAGAGGCAAAGAAACTTCAGTTATATTAAACAATCCATAATACATTAAGTAGAGCACAGCATGGAGATGGGCTCTAATCTGCTGCCACAGCAAAAACCTTTTCCATTTCTAGGTGTAACATTTCAGTGCGATTTTTTTCCTCGACTGCTACAAGATACTCTGAACCCTTTGCAGAGGTCAGTGTCCCATGACCTAAGATGCAAGATTAAGTGACTCCAAAATGGGATGGTCTTGGCTAAGGATATCTGATGATTAATCCAGGAGATTCATGTACCAGTACTTCATGAGACCTGCCCTGACATCACTGGCCAGTTTGTGTTTATGTGGAAGCACAAACAAAACACTAGAAGATCAGTCAAGACTATCCCAGCACTTAGATTCAGATAATGCAGCCCTGACTCCTTGTTGTCAGAGCAGGTCTGAAACTGGACTCAGAGATTTCTTTCAACTTTAAACCAGATGAAACTGAGGATCACAGCACCAAAAGCTTCTTTCCCCTCATTTTGGACTGCTTCAAATCCAATGAAAATCTATTCTTGTCCCTGCACGGATCCAGGACAAGTCCCGATCAAAGGACAGATCCCAGGGTCTGATGTGTAAGGCCGCCACTGTGAGAAAGTCCTAAAATAGAGAGTGCCTGTCCTCCTTAGTTTGAGCTGTAAAGGCCTTACATGCTGAGCAACAAACTGGAAAATAGCCTTACGTGCGGCAGGTCAGGCAGCAATTATGTATATTTGATTCCAGGAAGGTGGAGGGGCGTCAAATAGACTGCTTAAAAATGTTTTTTTCCCCCCTCTCGTCTGCGTCTTCTGAATTGGACAGGATGCCCTGGAACAGAGTCTGCCTGGGATTCAAACTGCACAATGATCTAGAAACTCTACCTGAACACAATCCAAACTACAACAACAAGCTAACAGGAGATTTTAGGTTAAAAAAAAATAAGGAAGGTTCTCTGGTTACAGAGTGAAGCTAGCTGCAGAAAGGAAGGAAGGAAGGAATTAGGTGGCCACCTGCAGAGCCTCTTGAACATCTGGTGCTGTGAAGAGGCTCTCATGAGGTTCCAATGGGCACCGCTTTCTAAAACATCCCCAAAGCTCATTGGTACTGAGGGAACATCTCACAATTGAGAATATTCAGATGTCCCCTTATAGAAGAACAGCAGTTTATAATATATACGTTGGTTTGAAAATTCAACAATACTACACAGCTGGCACATTTAAAAAGTCCAACTGGTCTGAAATATTCTACCAGTTGCAGAGACATCACTAGAACAAATAGAATCTCTCACGCTAATGAAATTTTTAAGTGAACAAAGCTTTTCATATATAAATATAAACACACAGTAAGTGTTTGTGTAGAAAAGATTTCATATATGACAAACTTTTCAATCTCAGCTAGAACCATACTCATTCTAATCACTTCACTACAAATCCGTACAGAAGTGGTTCGTAATGCAGACGAGCTCCCCTCCTATTCATGCTTGCATGGGCTGTATCCCTTCCCATATGCAATCATATAACATACCAGTAGCAGTTACAGCAATTGCTTACATAGTAAAGAAAATATTTAATGCATCTTTAGCTGTGTTTTCATGCAGTTTAGATGGAAATAAGGACTGCAAGAACAACATGACCAATCTGCAGCTCACCAGCAAGTGCTCCATGGACCACAGTTTGAAACACACTGTCTACAGAACTAGTTCAGCACATCAAGTTTCATTTTTGCTCTTACCATGGATCTTCAGCACCTAGTTTCTCCTTTGTTGTAAATAGTTCAATGCAATCTTTTAATTTCACAAAGGGCTTTTTTGGAGGTTTATATTCCACACTTTCATGTTTTTCAAAATCCTAAAGAGAAGTATTTCTTGAGTTAAGAGAACAAATGAAACAAAACTCATTTTAGTGATATCGTCTTACTATGAACAGTACCTACAAGCTCCTAAATATGGAAAACTACTCAGAATGTGTTCAAATGTAATTAAGTTTCACAACTTTTAGATTTATTTTTCAAAATTAGTAAGCCTCAGATCACCGAAATTGGTAGATATAAGGTTGTTTTTTTCTTAGGTTTCTTTTATGGTAAAGTATTTAGTTTATTACAAAATGCACTATATCTCTCTACTCTTCCTTTGAAATATTTCTAGAAATCTACACTTAACATAAATAGTGCATTAAACCATATATCTGCATGATAAAAGTTTAGTAATTGCTGAAAAAGGAGTGCAAAATAAATGGCTTACCTCTGCTGCATTATCATCAAAGTATCTTTTTTTCATTTCAGGATCCCAATCCAAAGCAAGAAAAGATCTTTCTAAGAAGGAAAACACATGTTTCCCTCAAAAATACATTATCTGAAAGTGTATGTTTAATTTGTACCGATTACTAATCAAAATAAACTAAAATAACTGTTGATACAAGTTTAAGAAAATCCAAAATTTGGTTTCATTAAAATGTGTGAAAGTTATGCATTTCTAAAAATCAACAGCTTGCAATGTCAAGCTGAACAATGTTTGTTGGCTCGAACAAGAGATGATACACATATTTTCCTGAAGACAGACTATAAGCACATAGATACATATATGTATGTACTGGGAAAAAAACACGAGTAGCCTACCAACAGAAGGTGCAGCTGTTCAAGGAAAGTGGTACCAGAAACACAAAAAGCATTGTGATCAAATTTAACCAAACCCATCCCCCAGTGACTTACCATCAAGCCTAGGTTGCCTATCATCAAATCTAATATGTCTGGTGTCATCTTTGATATAGTTGATGTCAGTACTGCCTAAATTGTTGAACTGGAATGTAAACAATCGTTTTTTGTGTCCCATGAGTAGTTGACCTTTGCAAGTTTCCTCAGTACACAATCCATTTTCAGAATCATTGTCTCCTCCAACTGAGTCTTCTGATTGGCTGTTTTCATTCTCTGAAGGAAGTTCCTGATCTTGGCTGGATTCGTCATCTTGTTCATCTGTCTCCATTTCACCTAACGAAATAGGACGTAGTTCAACAAATCTGACAATGCATTCCATTTAGGCAGCATTTTAAGGTGCCACATTTTTCCTCTTACTATAAAATTTTGAATTGTTATTGAAACTAGGAGAACCAGCAAGATCTAGACTGAACGGTAAGATGTTTGTTACACTCCACAGGACTTGTGGCTTTTTGATTTTCTGGTAAGTACCTCATATGGTCTCCTTCCACATATACCAGAGTTGAAGACAGTTTCTTACAAATTGGAAAGGACCCATCCTCACTCTACACACAACTTTACATATGTACCGCTGCCATTTTCAATTTCACTTTAATGTTTCCCCATTCAGCCAGTGTTCTCACACACTCCTCTTTTCACTTTCCTCATGCTTTCAGCACATACACTGGAATGTTCAACTAAAATCTCTCTAGATATTTATGACAAAGAAATATTTTCTTCTTTCGAGCCCAGATGTCTGTGAACATGCTAAGAGTCCAACCAGCAAAAGGAAACCTGATACCACATTTTTAAGAGTTTAACTCCTAGCTAACAGGTCACTGCCACTCTAATTCTGATAAGTTCCATGCAATTACTGTCTGTTGAACAAATTGCCTTAAAAGTTAATAGAAGAAAAATAACAGTCCTGCTGAGTTTAGTAAATTTGAAGCCTGAAGTAGCTACACCACTCAAAAGGAAGTTCAAATATCAAGGCTTTTAAGCCTCAAAATTGCCAATTTTAAAACAAATTTGGGGGCTAGTCTGGTGGTCTAGTAGCAATGCGTTATCCTGACACCCAGGGAGTCAAATCTTGCTAAATGAGAACTGGAACTGCTGCAATGAACACTCTTCGCATCAGTTTTTAACACTGCCTTTAGCTTAAGCTTGCCTGCAGCGACACAGACTTAATGTGGTGGCTTTGAGGGGGGTGGTTAGAATAAAGAGGAAAAAGGGAGAATTACAGTAATTGCGGCACAGTCATTAAAGTATGAATCTTACACTGAATGCAAAATATTAAGCAAATGTAACTATTCAAGCCTTACTTGGGGATCCTTCTTCATGTATTCCATTTGGGCCATTACCATTGATACCATGGTCCTTACAGCAGTGTAGGGATCCTTCAGTGTCTTCACTTTCAGTACATGTTTTCACATATCGGCTAAAATAAACAATTGAAAATAATGAGCATTTGTATACCACTGGGTTTTGTTTAAGATGTGTATTTGCTTGTAAAGTATAAGAGAACCGAAAATACAGTAGGTAGTGTAAATGCTCTTACAATGTACAGTATTCCTGCAATGAGTCACAGTTACACTAAATGAATAAAGTTAACTCATATCAATTGCTGCAACAAACTGTTTCTGAAGCACATTTCTTCTTGCTTTTTCTATAGTTATTTTTTTGTGTGTGACCTCCTTTGCTCTATATTAGTTTCTGTTTTATTTAGTATCCCAACCATATTGTCTATATAACTGGTCAGATAAAGAAAAATTTTGTACACCTTGTACAAGTACTATGAGGACATGTCTACAAGAGAAAGTTATACCAGTACAAAGGTAAGGTGTGCATTTAAACTGATATAATTATACCTGAAGAAGAGTTTTGTATAAGCTCAAAAGCTTGTCTCTCTCACTAACAGAAGTTGGTCCAATAAAAGATATTACCTCATCCACCTACCGGTATAACTTCCTGTGTGGAGGTCCCTTTTCCAGAATGAGGGCACGTCGGCGGGTAGCGATTGATCTATCGGGGATCGATTTATCGCGTCTAGTGTAGACGCGATAAAATCGATCCCCGATCGCTCTGCCATCGACTCTGGAACTCCACCGCAGCGAGAGGCGGAAGCGGAGTTGATGGGGGAGCGGCAGCGGTCGACTCACCGCCGTCCTCACAGCCAGGTAAGTCGACCTAAGATACGCAACTTCAGCTACGCTATTCGCGTAGCTGAAGTTAAGTATCTTAAGTCGATTCCCCCCCCGTAGTGTAGATCTAGCCTAAGAGTCTCCACGGGGACAGCTATACCAGGATAGCTATTCTGGTTTAACAGGTGAAACTTTCCCATGTAGACAAGCCCTAACTGACATGATTAAATGCCCCCTCCCCTCACAAACAAACCCAAAACCAAAAAAACCTCTTCCCTCCCAAATATAACCACCCTCCTTCAAACATGACACCAGTTTTGGATGATGTAAATGCCATCAAAAATCAAACTAAAACCAAGTCTAGTTTGGCTCTCAAGAGGTTAAAAACTTGAGTAAAAATATAGTCTTATTTTACAGAAAATAAATATAACTGCCTGTGAAAATCTAATCACAGTTCCCTAACAATGCATATAAAAAGCAATCATCTACAGAACCTGATTATTACTGTTATTTACATTGAATTTTTTTTCAAGTAATATTCTTACCACATTCTCAACAGCAGAAGGTTATACAGTTTATCTTCAGTATTGTTTCTAGGCACTGTTATAAGAAAAGGTTGACCAAACAGCGAAGAACCACTATGGTGGCTGTAACTGGTGTGTCTATACTTTTCCCTTAAACAAACAGGAATTATGACTTGCTCTGTATCCTCTGTTCTGTTGATAGCGATTTCAAATCTTAAAAAATAGAAAAGCAGGTGAGACAGAGGTCATTTAGAAGAATCTGATAGAAAACCAAGACTTCTGTTTATTGCATGTTTCTTCTATGCTATTAATTTATTTACCTGAAACTAAACCCAACTCACACAAATTTATACTTAATATTAGGGCTGTCAAGCAATTAAAAAATTAATCGTGATTAATCATGCAATTAAACAATTAAAACAATAATAGAATATCATTTATTTAAATATTTTTGGACGTTTTCTACATTTTCAAATATACTAATTAAATTACAACACAATACAAAGTGCACAGGGCTCACTTTATACTTATTTTTATTACAAATATTTGCACTGTGTAAAACAAAAGAAATAGTACTTTTCAGTTCACCCAATACAAATACTGTAGTGGAATCTCTATCATGAAAGTTGAACTTGCAAATGTAGAATTATGTACAAAAAAAATTGCATTCAAAAATAAAACAATGGAAAACGTTAAAGCCTATGAGTCTGCTCAATCCTACCTCTTGTTCAGCCAATTGCTAAGACAAACAAGTTTGTTTACATTTGCAGGAGATAATGCTGCCCACTTCTTGTTTACAATGTCACCTGAAAGTGAGAACAGATATTCACATGGCAATTTTGTAGCTGGCATTGCAAGGTATTTACCTGCCAGATATGCTAAACATTCATATGCCCCTTCATGCTTCGGCCACCATTCCAGAGCACGTGTCCATGCTGATGATGGGTTTTGCTCGATAACAATCCAAAGCAGCGTGGACCGATGCATGTTCATTTTCATCATATGAGTCAGATGCTACCAGCAGAAGGTTGATTTTCTGTTTTGGTGGTTCGGGTTCTGTAGTTTCCATATCGGACATATGAATGTTGCTCTTTTAACTCTTCTGAAAGCAAGCTCCACACCCTGTCCCTCTCAGATTTTGGAAGGCACTTCAGATTCGAAACCTTGGGTTGAGTGCTGTAGCTATCTTTAGAAATCTCACATTGGTACCTTCTTTGCATTTTGTCAAATCTGCAGTGAAGTGTTCTTAAAATGAACGTGTGCTGGGTCATCATCCGAGACTGCTACAACATGAAATATATGGCAGAATGCAGGTAAAATAGAGTAGGAGACATACAATTCTCCCCCAAGGAGTTCAGTCACAAATGTAATTAATGTATTTTTTTCTAACGAGCATCATCAGCATGGAAGCATGTCCTCTGGAATGGTGGCCAAAGCATGAATTGGCATATGAATGCTTAGCATATCTGGCACGTAAATATCTTGCCGGCTACAAAATCACCACACAAACGCCTGTTCTCACTTTCAGCTGACGTAAATAAGAAGTGGGCAGCATTATCTCCTGTAAATGTAAACAAACTTGTTTGTCTTAGCGATTGGCTGAATAAGAAGTAGAACTGAGTGGAGGCTCTAAAGGCTCTAAAAGGCTCTAAAGTTTTACATTGTTTTGTTTTGGAGTGCAGTTATGTAACAAAAAATATCTATCTTTGTAAACTGCACTTTCACAATAGAGAGATTGCACTACAATCTCTACAGAAATACTATTTCTTTTGTTTATCGTTTGTACAGTGCAAATATTTGTAATAAAAATAATATAAAGTGAGCACTGTACACTTTGTATTCTGTGTTGTAATTGAAATCAATATATTTGAAAAGGTAGAAAAACATTAAAAATATTTAGTAAATTTCAATTCTATTGTTTAACAGTGCGATTAAAACTGCGATTAATCGTGATTAATTTTTTAATCATGATTAATTTTTTTGAGTTAATCTCATGAGTTAGCTGGAATTAATTGACGTCCCTATTTAATATGAAAGTACTTCCTGACAAGAAAAAGAGAATATTTGAACTTACACATAGATGTCATCGCGTTCCATAATACTACTCAAATTTTCATCCATAGCAAATATTCTGTGGAACCTATGATTGTATATATCAGTAACTATCATCTAAAAGGAAATAAAAAATTAAGTCACTCTCTTAAATTGGTTTAAAAACAATGAAAATATTTAACATTGGGCTATGTATAAATGATTACCTCAGCAATGTCTTACCTTATCTGCAGCAACACCAGACAATGTTGACAGTGCTGTGCAAAGGTCCAGTATATTTCCAATTTTCGGAACAACTACTTTGTACTAAAAAACAAAATGTGATAATTTCTCACTCTTAAAGGACTGAAGCCACCTGAGAAAAGCTGTCATATGTCCACAGTTTGTGTACACCCTTAATGTGTGTCTTTAAATTCTTATTTAGATTCTCAGTGTGCATGGAATTTACAACCTACCATGTAACATATTTACTCATTACATTTATTTGTTAGTACAAATACATTTTGGACATCCACAGTTTTAATTGTCTAAAAGTGAACATACTGAATATTACATATAATATTCTACAATGTGCTATTTCACGTGAGGCCACTTCTACTTTTCCATACAAAAAACCAACCATGCAATGTATTTATCCACAGGGTAATAATTTTCAGAAACACTTATACCCCATTTTCAAAAGTGACTTAGGCCTGGTCTATTCTACAAAGTTAGGTCAAAGTAATCCGCCTTGCCTTGACGTATTTATGCATGAGTCTACACTCAAATTTGTCTCTGGCAAACATAAGCAGCCTGTTATGGTGACACAGTTGAACCACCTCCCCAAATGACTTTGAGCCATAGTCATAAGAACAACCATACTGGCTCAGACCAAAGGTCCATGTAGCCCAGTATCCTGTCTTCCGACAGTGGCCAATGCCAGGTGTCCAAGAGGGAATGAACAGAACAGGTAATCATCAAGTGATCCATTCCCTGTCGCCTATTCCCATTTTCTGGCAAACCGAGGCTAGGGACGCCATTAACGTTTAGTCGATCTACTAAGGTCAATACAGTGTAAGTGCAGACACCGCATGACTTATGTCAACTCTAACAGTTCTCCAGCAGCTGTTCAATAAAGCTTTTCCCTGCAACAGTGACTGGTCACAATTGTGAATTCCACTGCCCCGGAATTGTCACAGACCAGAAAACAACCCTCTTTAAAACTCCTGTGTATTTCTGAAATGCCTTTTCCTCACTGCCCACTTTGGCAAGCACACCTAGCAGCTCTCCCTTGTGTGCAGCTGTCTAACCGACCACATCAGCTCTATGTACTAGACGTGCTCCTGCCTAGAGATATAGGAGATATTGGATCTCCTGTGCCTGTGGGGAGAAGAAGCTGTGCATGCACAGCTACAGACCAGTCATACGAATGTGGACATCGACAAGCAGATTGCACAGGGGTTGCAGGAGAAGGGGTACAAAAGGGATCAGTAACAGTGCTGCATGAAAACAAAGGAACTGTGACAGGCATACAAAGCCAAGGAGGCTAGCAATCAATCTGGTGCTGAGAGACAGACTTGATGCTTTTACAAAATGCTGCATGACACTCACCACAGCACCCCACAGACACTGTGGACACCTAGGAGGAGTCTGGACAGAGACCCTTGCAGTAGACAGGGGGATGGGAACCCAGTGAGGGGGTGAGGGTGTCCAGCTATGCCACAAGCCAGGACCTATTCAAGACTCCACCACAGCCTAGACAGTCCCAACAGCTATGCATGGGTGAGCCCGATGAAGGGGAAGGAATCTTGTTTAAGTGCGTGCATGCGTTTTTCCTTACAATGTTTAAATGTAAAGAGGTGCCCAGCCCAACTCTTAAGTTAATAGGACACAGGTATCGATTTTTCGTTGTTTTACTTGTACGAGAAACAGTAGCGGTGCAATGAACAGAAATAGTGTTATCTGCTTTTCATATCCCGGTAGGGTAAGGTTGGGGGGACATACAGAGCAATTTTGTTTATATACACAGGAATGTCCCTTGTATCCTCCTGAGAGAGCCTGATGAAACTTTCATGGAGATATGCAGCAATCCTCCCCTGAAGGTTTCTAGAGATGGCAGCATTATTTCTTCTTCTGCAATAGGCCATTCACCCACACAAGTCCACAATGACTTCGGCAGACACCACTACAGTAAACAGGCTAGTGGCATACAGGTCCGGCAGCTTTGGGATGCCAGCCGCAGCTGTGCTCTCTGTGCCTTTGTTATCCTCAGAAGTGACATATCAGCGAAAATCACCACTGCCTTTTGAAAAAAGTGCCTGTACTCAGTGCCATTGACCTGTACTTGTATCCATGGCAACAGGGGCCAACATTTCATTTTTTCATGCAACAACAAATCTTATTTCCCTCTTGCTCCATTCCCCGACTCCGGCTCCCGTGGGCCCTTCTCATCATGGTGGGGGCTAGAGAGCAGTGTTAAGAAGAGTCGAGCCAAAGCTGAAGTGCGAACAAGCATGTCTTATTAAAATTTTTATAGGAATAAGGGAAGGGAGTTTTGAAACATATCTTTCTGTTGTGACTGTAAATAGAATGATTCATCTGTCTGGTTTATCTGTAGCTGCTGCTGTTGTGGTCTTGAACAGTGCACCTTCCACAGCTACGGAACGCATGACCCTGATGACGAGGAGAAAGAAGAGGACCAGGGAGAACATAAGAACGGACGTACTGCGTCAGACCAAAGGTCCATCTAGCCCAGTATCCGGTCTTCCGACAGTGGCCAATGCCAGGTGTTTCAGAGGGAATGAGCAGAATAGGTAACCATCAAGTGATCCATCTGCTGTCGACCATTCCCAGCTTCAGGCAAACAGAAGCTAGGGACACAATCGCTGCCCATCCTGGCTAATAACTATTGATGGACCTATCCTCCATGAATTTATCTAGTTCTTTTTTGAACCCTGTTATAGTCTTGGCCTTCGTAACATCCTCTGGCAAAAAGTTCCACAGGTTGATTGTGCATTGTGTGAAAAAATACTTATTTTTGTTTGTTTTAAACCTGCTGCCTATTAATCTCATTTGGTGACCCCAAGTTCTTGTATTATGAGAGAGTAAATAACACTTATTTACTTTCTCCACACCCATCACGATTTTATAGATCTCTATCATACCCCCCCCAGTTGTCTTTTCCAAGCTGAAAAGTCCCAGTCTTATTAATCTCTCCTCATACGAAAGCTGTTCCATCCCCCTAATCATTTTTGTTGTCCTATTCTGAACTTTTTCCAATTCTAGTATATCTTTTTGAGATAGGGCGACCACATCTGCACGCAGCATTCAAGATGTGGGTGTACCATGGATTTATGTAGGGCAATATGATATTTTGTTGTATTATCCCTTTCTTAATGATTCCCAATATTCTGTTAGCTTTATTGACTTGCCACTCCATATTGAGTGGATGTTTTCAGAGAACTATCAACATTAACTCCAAGATCTCTTTCTTGAGTGGTAACAGCTAATTTAGACGCTATTTTATATGTATAGTTGGGATTATGTTTTCCGAAGTGCGTTACTTCGCATTTATCAACATCGAATTTCATCTGCCATTTTGTTGCTCAGTCACCCAGTTTTGTGAGATCCCTTTGTAACTCTTCGCAGTCTGCTTTGGACTTAACTATCTTGAGTAGCTTTGTATCATCTGCAGATTTTGCCACCTCACTGTTCTCAGTACAGACCCCTAGGGGACACCACTATTTACCTTTCTCTATTCTGAGAACTGACTTTTTATTCCTACCCTTTGTTTCCTTTCTTTTACCCAGTTAACGATCCGTGAGAGGACCTTCCCTCTTATCCCATGACAGCTTACTTTGCTTAGGAGCCTTTGATGAGGGACCTTGTCAAAGGCTTTCTGAAAATCTAAGTACATTATATCCACTGGATTACTCTTGTCCTCATGCTTGTGGACACCCTCAAAGAATTCTAGTAGATTCATGTTCAGTGAGCTTCTGCAAGCGAGTGCTGCACTGGACCATGAACAAAGGGCCTGGGGAGTCAATATAGCAGACAGCATGGAGGATAAAAGAGCAGACAAGAGAAAGGGCCAGGAGTCCCAGCAGAAAAAAGAGAGGGAGATGCACAAGGATATAATGGGTCTTTTTTGTCACCAAATACAAATGCTGTATACTCTTGTTGACCTACAGGTTCAACAATCATGGACTTGCCACCCCCTTTGCAGTCAGTGGAGAACTCCATTTTAGCACTTTCCTATACTCTCCAACATTCCACATGGCATCAGGGGCCACATCTGTACTCATACCACTCAATGGAAGAGGACGGTAAGGACAACCACAGGTCCACATACATTGATTTATGAGAGCCACACTTGGTGTTATGTGTAACCAAAATGGACTGAAATGGACAGGAATGTTTTCTGCCTTTCTAATTTTAAAGTTCTGTTAATTTATGCTAGAAGTTTGTATTATACTGTCTTTTTATTATTTGCACATTTTTTGCACTGTTTTTGCCATGTAGTAGATTTGTTTTTTGAAAATAACTCATCTTTATTAAATTCACAACACATACTGAAGAATACAAAGCAGAACTCAAAGCACCCACTACTTGTAATTGTACATGACCACAGAACTCAGATTCAGTTTAACACACAATGTTATTATTATTAAATGTACAGCAAGCACTGCATAATTTATATGTTTAGCAAAAAACAGTGTAATATTTATAAATGTACAACTCACACTACAAAATTCCTAACAGCCCTCAGAAACCTCAGGGCCAGAGCACAACCCAGCACAGCACCTTACTGTGGCTGACCATTGAAGAAGTCTTCCAAGGTCTCCCTCAACTGCATATCTCCATGTTGAGCTCTTGTAATGGCTCTTGTGTCTGGCTGTTGAAACTCAGAAGGCAGCCACTCAAGCGCCACCTTGGCAGCAACTTTTCCACCGTTGACTCACAGATATTTCCCAAGACACAACAGGCAGCTATAACCATTGGGATATATTTCTGACTTGGATCCAATCTTGTGAGTAGATACCACCAGCATCCTTTCAATCTAAAAGCACATTCAATCGTCATTCTGCATCTGGTGAGCTGGTAGTTGCATCTTTCCTTGATGCTGTCAAGAAGCCATCCACTGGCCACCATGAGCCAGAGGAGCAAGGCGTACACCTGATTTGTATTTCTGTATCACCAATGGCAACCTGCCAGTTGGGAAAGAATGTCTTTGCTTGCAGCTTTCTGAACGGTCCTATGTTCTTAAAGATGCGAGAATCATGCACCTTTCCATATCAGCACACACTGATGGCAGTGAAGTGTCCCCAGTAATCCACCAAGGCGTGCATAACCACAGAAAAGAAGCCCTTTCTACTGATGTACTCTGTGGCAAGGAGGTCTGGTGCCAAAATAGGGATGTGTGCACCGTATATCACCTCATTGCAGTTTGGGAACACCACTGCTACAAATCCATCCACTATTTCCTACACATTGTAGAATCACAGACCTGCATAGTAGAATATGATTACTGGCCCTAAACACTTGCATGGCAATGGCCCCCATTTGGGATTTTCCAACTCCAAAAAGACTTCTCACTCACTGGTAGCACAAGCTTCCACAGTGTGATTACCACTCACTTCTCCACTGTCAGTGCAGCTCTCATTCTGGTGTCCCTGCAATGGAGGACTGGGGACAGCTCAGCACACAGATCCCAGAATGTGACGTTTTGCATCCAAAACTTCTGCAGCCACTGCTCACCATCTCAAGGCTACATTACGATCCCATCAGTCAATGTTCACTTCTCAGGTCCAGAAGCAGTGCTCCACCATCTGCTGCTGCTCCCTGAGCACCACCAATAATCTTAAATTTTTTTTTTGCTATATTCCTCAGCAATCTGTCCTCCCAGAAATTGTCATGTCTCCTGTTGTTGCAGTTCTTCCTGAGAGTCTGCAAATACTGGAGGAGTGTGCCTCCTGTATTTGCGATATTCATGACAATAGTGCACAGCTATGTGGGTTCATGCTTCTGTCAGAGATGGCAGAGAGCAAAAAGTGCCGTGTGGGTTTGTGGGATTTAAAAAAAATTGCATGAAAATTATGGGATACGGATGGCATTACGGGATGGAGAAAGTTGAATGATGGAAACTTGACCCATAGCTCCCGCTCAACCCTGGCATCAGGGCCGGCTCCAGGCACCAACTTCTCAAGCAGGTGCTTGGGGCGGCCGCTCTGGAGAGGGGCGGCAGGTCCAGGTATTCGGCGGCAATTTGGCAGACGGTCCCTCACTCCGCCTGGGAGCGAAGGACCTCCCGCCGAATTGCCGCCGCAGATCGTGATCGCGGCTTTTTTTAGATTGCGACGGCGGCTTTTTTTTTTTGGGGGGGGGGGGGTGGTTTTGGCTGCTTGGGGCGGCCAAAACCCTGGAGCCGGCCCTGCCTGGCATGATTCATTTCTACCCCACAATGCATTGCAAACATTTCCCAATAGGTATTGCACTGGACAGTAGAGCAGAGCACACTGGGATACCTACCGGAAGCACACCACACTTTGCATCAACACAAGCACTCTTGGTGAACATGCACAGCGCCAATTCAAGCAGGCAAGTACACACATGCCTAAACAATATACTATCTGCGGTGACTGTATGCTGACAGAATTTGCATTGACCGAACAAAGTTTGTAGTGTAGACATGGCCTCAGACACTTAGCTAAAATACCACTGAAGGTCAGTGGGACTGACACTCCTAACTCTTTTTGGAAAATGGAACTGAGGGACTTGAAAATTTTGCTAACTGTTCATTTCTTTTTCTTTGCTTTCCAAGATATTTGTCTGGATTTTTTTTTTTTTTTTTAATTCCATTAAGGAAAAAGAAGTCAAGTCAAGCATGGTCACATGGTGTTACCAACTATTATAAAAACTGAAGTTAGACATTCTAGATACTACTCAGGAAAATCTGGTAGGAACAAGCAGGTGAAACTTTTCTTTAACTATGGTAAGAACTCCAAAGATGATCTATTATTTTTAATTCTAGGCAATCTCTCTCACTGTAGGCTTGCCAGTGCTTTTTCAAAGACTAAAATGCAACTTTTTAACTTGCCAAATGGATTGCTGTTTTGTGTGAAGACAGACACTATTTTGCAGCACTTTCACCCTGGGGAAGTGATTGAACTCTGGGTTCCTGCATGGAGATTCAGAACACTGATCAGATGACCAAAATAAAGATTTAACATTAAGCTCTTCAGGATTAATTGTGTCCAGAAACATATCTGTCTGTGCACGCATACAGTCTGTCCCAAGAGAATGTCAGACAGACACTTCTTAGCACTTATGTGCAAAGAAACGCAAGAGTAATTAGAAATAGACAATTATCTCATGAGTTAATTTCCAAATTAAAAAAAATGTCATGTCGAACCATGAGGGCTCAACCTGTCTATTCAGCTTCTCCTGAAAGTCACACTATTACCTTAACCTCAACTCAACTCCTGCTTTTTCCTCCCTCTCTGTTACTCAGTCATGTAACTGCTATCTTCGACTCCTCTTTCCCTTGACCCATCCAACCAGATTATGTTCAAACCTGACATTTCCCCCTCCACAAGCCAACCTCCTTTCTGCTCCTGCAGCCGAAACTCTCATCAGGTTCTTGTCTCCCACCTCACTTACTATACTTGTCTCCTTTCTGGCCTCCTTAACATGCACATTGTTCCCTTCAGTCCAAAAAACATTGCTGCTAAAGTAACTCAGTTCTGGCCTTGTCACTCTCCTCTCCCATCTTCCACTGTTCCCTCTCCTCTATTACACCAAGTTCAAGTATTCAAGGGCTTTCACAACTCAGCCCCTTCCTACTTAACCCCCCTTACATATCTCCTACAATCTCTTCCACCAACTACAGTCTGTGAATCTCAATGTCTGCTTCTCCCACAATAGTCTATATGCTTTGTTCCAAGTCACTCCTTTCACATGTAATTCGCTCTTCAATTGGCCCAAAAGACCACCCTTTCCACATTCAAATATTTTCTGAAGATC
Organism: Terrapene triunguis; assembly: GCF_002925995.2. Taxonomy (NCBI): domain Eukaryota; kingdom Metazoa; phylum Chordata; order Testudines; family Emydidae; genus Terrapene; species Terrapene triunguis. The sequence continues at coordinate 54,742,555 of NW_020664419.1, read as the reverse complement.
CTTCAGTAATGACTACAAAATATTTGTTGACTAATAATGGAAAGTTGAGGACAACTGGGCATAGTTTACATATTTAATAAAAATCTGTATCAAGATCTCACTTTACTAGTGCGTTGTACTCCACCAAACTTTTGATGTTTGTCATTTTAGACTTGGGGCAGGGTCTGTGCATTTCTTTATGTTTGCATAGCAAGTAGCTTATTTTGACAATATTGGAAACAAACTAACAATAAGAAGAAGAAGAAGAAGAAGAAGAAGAAGAAGAAGAAAGAGCACAGCCTGGATTTAAAAGGTTAGGGAAAATTTATTATAATATAGTAGTAAAATAAATGATCAATATCTTCCTTGAAATTGAGTAGAGTTAAAGTAAAATGTGTCTTTTACAAAGTTTCCTCATTAATAAGTAACATAGAGATGAAAGTCAAAAAACCGTACCATCCTGACAAATTTAATTTGTCAGATTTATTGTCTGTTCTGTCAAGTATTAAAAATATGAACACAAAAAAAAGATTTTAAACACCACAGACAATGTTTTACGTAAACAAAAATATTTCTTACCTGCATAGGTTTAGTAAGTGGATCCATTCTAACTAAATAAACTTCCAAAGTGCGATCTTTTTTCATGGGTAATGGAAGTGTCAAGTAACAAAAGGGATCAAAGGTTACAGAAATCTTAGCGCATTCAGGACAAACAAGGGTGGATTTAAAAAGACCATGAAATATATCTACAATGATGGAATCATTTCTTTTTAAATGGTTCTCCCAGGCTTCTTCAGCAACCACCTACAATTAAAACAGAACTTGGGTTATAGCAAAAAACACTAACGAAATGCATGTTATATATTACTGATACAAGTAGTTAATATGAGACTCTCCATTACATGGGTTAAATGTACAAAAAAAGTCTGACCCCAAGGACTGCACAAGGGTTCACAAAAGCAATGACACCTCAATTGTTAAGGGATTGTGTGAGTTAAACACTTGTTAGGATAGAGACTAAGAAATCAGCTCCAATGGATGTTTGATTTATTTGGCTAAGTAATTGGACAAAAAGGAAGTTTAAGACAAAAATCCCCATCTGAAGTAGCCCAGCGTTAGTGAGTGTGTATAATGATGCTCTGTAGACAAGCAACTTAGAGCTGTGGAGTTTCCCCAATTAGGGGTATAGATGAGAGAGGCAGGACACAGGAACTAACAAGTATGCTGAAAGTAGGAGATTGCAAGACCAAGTGCAAGACCAGGGGTCCAAAATGCAGCTGATTTTCTTGGTGTGTTGGAATTACTTGTGTATAGCCTTGATGCTGTTTTTGCTATCTCTTTTAAAAGGAAACAGGAATTGTGTACGTGTAAATAAATGAGACTAGAAAATATCTCGAGTCTTTGTATCACTAAATTCTCTTCCACTGAAAAGATGACCCACAAAGCAGCCCCCAAAGATGTTAATGCTTGACAAAGGGGCAACAATATCTTACAACATACTGTAGCATTAAGTAATGAACTAAAATACAAAGAAAACCAATACTAAGAACATTACCTTGTCCGGCCTTCCATCTGCATCCTTTAATTGAATATAAGGCTTTTTCCTAATCCGATTCAAATCCTCATGTAAACCATCTAAGAGAAAAGCTAGAAGTTCTTGACAGTCTTGTTGCTGATATCCAGAAAACTGAGGTGCAAATCGTCCCACTTGTGTCTAGAGAGCACATATGAGAATTTTCAGTTTGGGAAATGTAATGTTTGATTTTGTGTAAACTAACAAATAGCAAGGGGCTACCAGCATGTCACAATACTTAGAAATCAATGATTGCATCTGGTACCTTGTGTTTTCAGGAATGGCTGCCACTCAGGCGCCATAGCAAGGAATATTACATAGCTGAACATGCTTGCACAGGAGCTATGGGAGGAGCTCTTGGAGAGGAAGAATGTTTTTGTGGTTAAAAACACTGGACTGGTACTCAGGAGGTCTGGGTTCTATTCCCAGCTATACTACAGATTACTCCTTGGACTAGTCACTTACCATCTCTGTGACTCAGTATCCCCATTTGCAAAGGGGTGCATTGTAAGGATAAATTCTTAAATGTTTGTGAGACATTCAGATACCATATGGAAAGTGCCGTAGTAGTAAACACTATAATGACAAAATAGGAGTACAGGCTGCTATGTTAGTACAAGAGAAGCAGACTAAAGCTTGTCAAACCAGTTGAATGAGGAAGAAGGGTCAATCAGGATATTTTTTTCAGAAATGATTTGGGGCTGGCAAACAATGGCAGATCAATTACTGCTAATGAGGGAGCCTGGAGCCACAGTGACACCCCAAAAGTAGGAAAGTGGTGGTATGGCCAGCAAAGGGGCATATCCAGGAGGGAAAGAGGAAGTAGAGATGATGCAATGATTCAGCTCCTCCTCCCCATAGCCTCTACAGGCAGGGCACTAATGGAGCTCTAGCCACAGTTTAATGCTGCCCTCCCTGGGTAAACATTATTTGCTTTCTGGGTGGTGAAATGGCCCCAGGGTGCAATGACCTACTACTGCTGACGAAAGCTATCACCAGTAGGGGGTTAATCTAGTGCAGTAAAAGTGAAAGAAAAAAAAAAAACCACCTCTTCCAATCCCCCACAAATGTAAACGATAGAATAGAAAAAAAAGACTATAATTGACAGACATATGCAAGAGACAAAACACTGTTAGAAGAGAATTATAAGGTAAAAATATTAATGAAAGGAAAAAAGCATGGAAGCAGAAAAATATATGGTAGAGAAGTAACTGATCAGAAGACAATGAAAACTGATAACTAAAAACATTAGCATGCTTATTAAAAATAACCAAAAGCTAACAAAGATTGGGATATAAAAATACAATATCAAATTAAAGAAAGAGGAAATTATAGCACTGTAACATGAATCAGTGGTGTCCTATTTAAAATACTATGTACAGTCCACATTACTTTTTAAAGAGAAGCATAATACAGGAAATATATCGTACATGGTCTTAAGTTTCTAAATTATTCAAATAGCATAGAGAAAAAGTCTTATTCGTGTAAAAGAGCCCAGGAAATTTACATAAAATTCTGACTAGATTATAGAAAAAACATCTTGAGACCATGTTAAAGTCAAGATCAAACAGCCCCAAAATTAATCAAGGGAAAGATGTAGCACTACAGAAATGATGCTAGAACTAACATATTTTGAATTAAAATATATATAATGAATTCAAAGCACAGCAAAAAGAATAACTAGGGGCTTTTTTTGTTTTTTTGCTTAAGAAATTAATTAGTTGACTGAAAAATTATGATGTATACAGAGATATTGTAGCTGTGTTGGTCCCAGGATATTAGAGAGACAAGGTGGGTCAGATGATATTGGAACAACTTATGTTGGTGAGAGGGAGAATTTTCAAAAGCTTGTCTCTCTCACCAACAGAAGTTGGTCCAATAAAAGATATTACCTCACCTACCTTGCTGCTCTAAATTGTTAAGAGGAAGTCAACTGAATGGACTGCTAGCTCACTGTTTCAAAACTCAATTTTAAAAATTATTTGTAGGGCTGTCAAGCAATTAAAAAAAGTATCTCTATTAATCTCATTGTTAAATAATAATAGAATACCATTTATTTAAATATTTTTGGATGTTTTCTACATTTTCAAATATATTATTTCAATTACAACACAGAATACAAAGTGTACAGTGCTCACTTAATATTTATTTTTTATTACAAATGTTTGCACTGTAAAAAAAACAAAAGAAACAGTATTTCACCTAATACAGGGGTGGGCAAACTACGGCCCGCAGGCTGGATCCGGCCTATCAGGGCTTTGGATCCAGCCTGCGGGATTGCCACCCCTGTGGTGCTGCGGGGCTAAGGCAGGCTCCCTGCCGGAAGCAGCTGGCACCACGGCCCTGCGGCGGGGGGGGGGGGGGGGGGGGGGCGCAGAGGCTCTGTGCGCTGCCCTCACCTGCAGGCACCGCCCTCCCGCAGCTCCCACTGGCTGGGACTGGGTATCCACGAGCCTGCCTTAGCCCCGCTGCGCACAGCTGCCACCTCGGAGCTGCTCAAGGTAAGCGCCACCAGCCTGGAGCGTGCACCCTGAATCCTTCTTGCACCCCAACCCCATGCCCTGAGCCCCCTGCCGCACCTCTCCTACACCGAGCACCTGCTGCATTCCTCTTGCACCTCAACCTCCTGTCCTGAGCCCCCTCCCGCACTCCGCACCCCTCCCTGCACCCCAACCCCCTGCCCTGAGTCCCCCCCACACTCCTTACCCCAACCCCCGCTGAGCCCCCTCCCGCACTCCTTACCCCAACCCCCTGCTCTGATCCCCCTTGTACACCCTGCACCCCTCCTATGCCCCAACCCCTTGCCCTGAGCCCCTTCCTGCACACCACACTTCCTCCTGCAGCCCAACGCCCTGCCCCAGCCCTACATTCATGGTCCTGCATGCAATTTCCCCACCCAGATGTGGCCCTTGGGCCAAAAATTCAAGTACTGTTATGCAATCTCTTTATCATGAAAGTTGAACTTACAAACGTAGAATTATGTACCAAAAAAAGTGCATTCAAAAACAAAACAATGTAATGTTTTACAGCCTGCAAGTCCATTCAGTCCTATTTCTTGTTCAGCCAATCGCTCAGACAAACAAGTTTGTTTACATGTGCAGGAAATAATGCTGCCCACTTCTTGTTTACAATGTCACCTTAAAGTGAGAACAGGTGTTCGCATGGCACTGTTGTAGCCGGCGTCGCAAGATATTTACGTGCCACATGCGCTAAAGATTCATATGTCCCTTCATGCTTCAACCACCATTCCAGAGCACGTGTCCATGCTGATCACGAGTTCTGCTCGATAACTATCCAAAGCAGTGCCGACCGATGCAGGTTCATTTTCATTATCTGAGTCAGATGCCACCAGCAGAAGGTTGATTTTCTTTTTTGGTGGTTTGGGTTCTGTAGTTTCTGCATCAGAGTGTTGCTCTTTTAAGACTTCTGAAAGCATGCTCTACACCTCGTCCCTCTCAGATTTTGGAAGGCACTTCAGATTCTTAAACCTGGGCCAAGTGCTGTAGCTATCTTTAGAAATCTCACATTGGTACCTTCTTTGCATATTGTCAAATTTGCAATGAAAGTGTTCTTAAAATGAACATGTGCTGGGTCATGATCTGAGACTGCTATAACGTGAAATATATGGCAGAATGCGGATAAAACAGAGCAGGGGACATACAATTATCCCACAAGGAGTTCAGTCACAAATTTATTTAACACATTATTTTTTTAATGAGCACCATCAGCATGGAAGCCTGTCCTCTGGAACGGTGGCCGAAACATGAAGGGGCATACGAATGTTTAGCATATCTGGCATGTAAATACTTTGAAATGCTGTCTACAAAAGTGCCATGGAAAAGCCTGTTCTCACTTTCTGGTGACATTGTAAATAAGAAGAGGGCAGCATTATGTCCTGTAAATGTGAACAAACCTGTCTGTCTTAGCAATAGGCTGAACAATTAGGAGGACTGAGTGGACTTGTGGGCTCTGAAGTTCTACATTGTTTTGTTTTTGAGTGCAGTTATGTAACAAAAAAAAAATCTACATTTATAAGCTGCACTTTCATGACAAAAAGACTGCACTACAATACTTGTATGAGGTGAATTGAAAAATACTATTTCTTTTGTTTATCATTTTTATAGTGCAAATATTTGTAATCCAAAATAATGTACACTTTGATTTCAATTACAACACAGAATACAATATATATGAAAATGTAGAAAAACATCCAAAATATTTAATACATTTCAACTAGTATTCTATTGTTTAACAGTGTGATTAAAACTGCGATTAATCGCAATTAATTTTTTTAATCGTGATTAATTTTTTTGAGTTAATTGTGTGAGTTAACTGTGATTAATCAACAGCTTTAATTATTTGTTATATGTATTATAAGTTTCATATACTTCAGCTGCGAAAACAAATTCACTGTATACATTCAAACAAATTATAATTTAAGTAATACCAACCTTAAATGCTCTTGGTGTGACGTAGCTGTATTTTCCTGACCACATTTGCTTGATGAGCTCTGCATAAGCTTTTGCGATTTCACCTCGCATTCCTAAAGGATTGTCAAAATTTAGCTCGTCCTGATATTTGTCATTTAGGAAGTATTCTGTTAGTGGAGGGGTGTTGCTCAGACACTGTGAATGGAAATATTAAATACTTAAAATAAAAAGAAGGGTGATTTTAATTAGCTCTGCAAAAAATGCTCAATCTTTGTTCAAGTAGCCATTTTTCTGTAAGTCAAATATAATAAATATTTGCCTGTTAATAAATGAACTATAATACCTGCAGGAAAGAAATTACAACATTCTGTAGAAGCAGTAATTATGATAGGTATTGCAGCCATATGCAGTGTATTTGGGGGATCACGTTGTATTACATTTATGAATATTTTATGTATCATTGTGGGTGAGAGATTGTATGCAAATCCAAGGTGGGAGAGATAGCACAGCTCCCCTAGGAAGTAACAACAGTGGGGAGAGATTACGAAAGTCCCTGAGATTGTTAGCAGCTCCAGAGAAGTACTTCCCTCTAGAGTGGTTTGCATATATTGGGGTTAGGACAGTCCCAGAAGAAAGGCAAAGGTACAAAGGAAGAACTTGGCATATAACAGTTGAGTTTAAAGTATCAGGGGCTAGCTGTGTTAGTCTGTATCCACAAAAACAACAGGGAGTCCAGTGGCACCTTAAAGGCTAACAGATTTATTTGGGCATAAGCTTCCATGGGTAAAAAACCCACTTCTTCAGATTATGCCCAAATCCATCTGTTAGTCTTTGAGTTGAGTTTAAAGAGACTCAGGGCATTCTTTCCAACTGACATGAACTTTTGCCCAAGGGGGGAGCCAGGCCAAGCCCTTGCTGAAGGGTTGGAAGCTTAACTTGCCAAAGCCTTGGGCAATTTCTGGTATGTTTAGTGTGAGTGTAAGTCCTTTTATTTATTTATTTTCTATATGCTTTATGGCCTGAATAGATGTACTCTGCTGTGAAAGAGCTGTGTGGTAACTTACAACTGTTGGCATACACTGTTCACAGCCCTTGGAGAGAGAGCAGAGTTTAGGTGCTGTCTGTAGTCAAACTGGCTTGCTGGGGATATCAAAAGTGAACTGCAGGGGACTGTGACCTAAAATCCTTGTCTGGAGAGAGAAAGGACAGAGATTCCTGTCCAGGGAGATGAAGGCTAAAGGCCCTGAACCTGAACTGGCATTCCCAGAGCAGACCCATAAGCTTTTGAAAAGCTTCAAAAATAGACTCCAACAAGAAACTGCTGAACTTGAATTAATATGCAAATTAGACACTATCAATTTAGGCTTGAACAGAGACTGGGAATGGCTGAGCCATTACACACATTGAATCTATTTCCCCATGTTAAGTATTCTCACACCTCTTGTCAAACTGTCTGTAATGGGCTATCTTGATTATCACTACAAAAGTTTTTTCTCTTAATTAATTAGCCTCTTAGAGTTGGTAAGACAACTCCCACCTTTTCATGTTCTCTGTATGTGTATATATATCTCCTCACTATATGTTCCATTCTATGCATCCGATGAAGTGGGCTGTAGCCCACGAAAGCTTATGCTCAAATAAATTTGTTAGTCTCTAAGGTGCCACAAGTACTCCTGTTCTTTTTGTGGATACAGACTAACACGGCTGCTACTCTGATACCCAACACATGTAATGGTATTATACCAAGCCTAGTTGCTACAGTGGCAGTTGTCATTACTGGCACTACCATGAGGGATGGCTTTTGAAAAGTTTCACCGGCAGAATACAGTATACACTTCAAATGCCCCAAGAACAAGCCATAATAGAGATTAAATATTGTGTTTCAAAGTTGAGAGTCTAACTTCCACCAACCATGGGAAAAGACACTGTTTACAAGTATTTACTACAGCTTGTTTAAGAACTTGGAAGACTAAAACTGGCTTCTCCTGGCCGAAGCATCAAGGTTACAGGAGTGATAAGAAAATATGATTATTTACGTGGATGGACATGTCAAAATATCAAATACTAGTACAGTAACAGCAATGGACTGATATTCTATCTTTTCCTGACAGAGCCAATAAAATTCAAACCTAAAGACAATTTCTCATCTAACAACATTCAGTGAAAAGTGAAGTGACCTTTCTCAGTAATTCTCAGTGGGTCGTTAGATCAGCTTCCTTAAATTTTGAGAGAGACTAAATATTTTTATGAAAATGTTTCTCTCTTGAAGAGATTATAGACAGAGTTAAATCAGCAGGACTTCAGACGTCAAATTCAGATGTGTACTGCAGATAATTAGGAGGAAGCCTACCATCCACTTGTCCCATTTGACCTGATGAGAAGATTATGCACTGGGGAACATTTCTGCTTGGGGCCTCCCAAATATCTGTGAGGGCCCAGTAGCGAGGTTGAAGCAGATGGGGGTGGTTGTCTGTGCTTATAGCCCCTGCTTCCCTTCTTAAACAGGTCCTGGCATAGCCAAGACCCGGACTGGTTGTTGAGGTCTGAAGTGCTTCCTTGAAGGTACTGGGACATAGAGGCCCATCCATCTGCTCTGAGAAGAGGGAAACTCCCTCCAACCGAAGGTCCAGAAGGGACTGTTGAACCTCCAGTGGTAGGCCTGAGGACTGGCACCAAGAGCACCTTTGCATGACTACTGCTGATGCAATAGCTCTGGCAGCTGCATCCACGGTGTCAAGGGCAGGGAAGCCCTAGCTATAGCTTTCCCTTCCTCCACCAGAGCGGAGAATTTCTGTTTGGACTCCTGGGGCAGCGAGTCCTTAAGTTTTGAAATGGATCCCAGACGTTAAAGTCATACCTCCTTAGCAACGTCTGCTGGTTGGAGATGCGGAGGGGTAAATCGCAAGTAGAATAAACCTTTCTACCAAAAAGGTCTAGTTTCTTTGAGTCCTTCGCCTTGGGGGTCACACCTTGCAGCCCCTGCCTGTCTCTTTCATTGGCTGCAGAGACCACAAAGAGACCCAGGAGGGGGATGGGAATGGTGGGAACAAGTACTTCTTCTCTGCCCTCTGAAGTGGAGGGCAGAGAGGATGGCATCTGCTATAAGGTTTTGATTGAACCGATACTGGTCTCGTTGAGGGGTAGGGCCACCCTCGACGGGGCCACTCCAGCGAAGATGTTGACCAGGCTGTGGGAGGAGTCTTTCAGTATCTCCAATTCCAGCCCTAGGTTTGAGGCCACTCTCTTCAATAGATCCTGGTCAGCTTTGAAGTCATCCAGAGGTGTCGAGCCACCCATCCCTGACACTACCTTCTCTCAGGAGGAGGAGGTCTGCACTGGCAGGGAGCCCTCCGCCTCTTCTTCTGCACTGACCAGATCCTGCAGTTCCAGGTCTTGAGTATCTGTACCGGGCTCAGTACTGATTTCCAGGTTGGATGCTGGTCGGTGTGACAGAGGAGCCCTTCCCTCGGACACCACCGAGCAGAGTAGTGGTTTCCGTTAACAAAAGGCCAATTCAAGACTCTCAACCTGGGACATCTTAATATCTTTAAAGTCATCAGCAAAGTCAGTTACAGCAGAAGAATTACTAAAAAAAAGCATTGATTAAGGAAATAGTAACGAAAATTAGAACACTGAGCTTTTTTTGGTTAGGAACTCTGGCATACAGGACAGACTCCAAGATTTAATACGAGTTAGTCCAAAACTAGGTGTTTTAAGCTAACAATACTGCTGAATACATATTGCTGCTCCTGAAAGGGAAAACGGGTCATGATAGTGCAAATAACATGATGCTCACTTAAATTCTGTAGCTCTTGATGTCAACAGGCCCAAAGCTTATTGCAGCATCACAGGACAAACAAACCAACCCAAACAAACCCAAAAGCAAAATCTTTCAGCAAGGTTTACCTGTCTACACGGAGCTTTGGCAAATAAATAATCACACAGAATTTTATTTACCAATCCTGTGTTTCTTTAGAGGACTCAGTCCCAAGGATACAAGTAATCTGCCACCGTTGATACTCCCAAAATACCAAGTGTCATAGAAGAATCAAAGATTACTGTTTATCCCATGTTAATATCTCCACACCTCCAGAGGGGGGAAAAAACTTCTATGGAGAGCTACACGATTTTTTTTTTTTTTTTACACCTAGAAGAACCAAAGATTCTTCAGTCATTAACTGCTCAAAGCCAAGAAATAGTTAATACATGACTATGGCTAATGCATCTTTTTGCTCCTGAATGATAGAACTGGTAGCCTACCTGGACATTGGAGCCACAAATATTGAAGACATTTCTTACAGTCAGTGGCAGCAGATAGCTAATGGTAGAAGAGGCTCAGCCCTTCCAAATGTGAGCCCTGCTGCCCACCTGTACAGTCCAGATCAGCAGGCATAGCTCTGCCTCCTGTGGTGCCAGAGCCAGCTTGGCATTGAGCTGCCTGACTGCCCAGCAGCAGGACAAACCAGGAGAGTCCCCAGAGCACTGCAGCGGGACGAGATGAATCTGTGGGGCCCCATAGTGATGCTGCAGGCAGAGTCCATCTTGAGCACAACCAGTATGCAGCAAGCCAGCCCCATCCCTGGTACAGTTGCAATGACTCCGTCCCTGTGAGTGGAGCTGGGGTTAGTGCCAGCGAGGGAGAGAGGGATGGAGGAAGTGAGACGGAGGTGGAAGGGGACTGCAGAAGATGGAACCAGACACAGGCAGCTGTGGCCATTGGCATTGTTGTCCTCCCCACCCCGCCCCTTGGACCTCCACAATCCCCTTACCACAGAACCCCAAATAACTCTCTCCCCCACAGACTCCTACCCAACCCCCAAATAACCCATCTCCCCAGCCCCTGCTTAAACCCACCATCAATCCCCCTGATATCTCATCTCCAAACACAACCAACCTCTTTGCACCCTCAAAATAAACCCAAACCCCACAGAACCTCCTCCTGCCACAGCCCCCCACTGATCTCACCTCTCCACCATACCAACTCCCATCTCCCCAAATAAACCTACCCCATCGCACAACTCCCCAAATGCACCCATAAAGCATCACCCTGCCAACCCTCACCATCCCAAGTCCTATTTCCCAACAAACCCACCTCTTAAAACCTCCTCTATAGTCCCCCCCATCCCTCAAACCACTTCCCTGTCACAACCTCCCTCTTCTCCCCTGCTGCCCATCCATACTTACTCCCGCAGTGCCCTTCTGCTGTCCTCCCAACACCAAAATCCATATACCTTATAAATCACCCCAAATACCTCCAAGTCCTGGCTTCACCCGCCCCTCTCCCTTTAACTGCTCTAGTTCCCTATGGCTCATCTAGAAACCTCCCCTCCCCCAATCCCTTGACCTCTGGTATTAGCATCTTTTCTTCACTTTGGAGTGTTATGTGGGGCTGGTGACCATCCCTCCCCCATCTTGTTGGGGAGGTCAGATGGCTAGTCCCCCATCATTCGGAGCCTGCCACAGCAAGTCTGCAAGCAGCAAGAGCCAATGAACCAGAGCATGGAGCCGGGTCCAACAGGAGCTACTGCTGCTGGATGAGTGCATGGTTGGCTCATTTTCCTTCCACCATGGGCTCTTCCCTCCAGGTTGGGACAGAAACTGCAACACCTCCCCACCCCAGAGAGCAGGATCTGACAGTTTTACTCAGCCTCCCCAAAGAATATTTTCACCAGCGGTCTATGTTTACACCACTTGACTAGGAAATGAAATTGGTATATATACACACACTAATACAACTTAAACACTGTCAAGGCTTGCAGGTTTAAAATGCAACCTTTTGGTATCTGTTTATAAGTCAATACCCAAAGAAGGGAAGAGAAAAGATAGGAAACTTTCCAAACAAATTTACCAATGCTTTTTTCCTCCTTAAAAAGTAACCAGGCAACTATTGTATGAGCACCACTGATCTCAGAAAAGTTTGATAAGGAAACATCTCAGTTTCAAATTTTCAAGGGATAAAAGAAAAAATACCTCAAAAGTAATTTTCTCTTATCAGTGAATTGGTCAGAGCGCATAGATTCCACTGTGTAAGATCCTTAAAGCATTTGTGATTTAGTCTATTTTAGGTTACCCCTTGGGATTTTTCATCAACAAACCTCAACCTGACACAATAGATTTGTACTACCACTATTCTGTTGTCATACTAGAAATGCAATATATTGGTGACTACTAAAACAAATTTATTATGAAATTAGGGCATATGCCTGGGGTTGTTGCCCAAGTGTCACATACTTCACCTATGGTAAAAAAGTAGTTCTCTACATCAACTTTCAGAGCAAGTTTCTATTGCAACTGTGTGGCAATGCCATATATATTTCTTTATAAGGTGCACTATCAAATACATGCAGCATTTACTAGTACTTTGTTTTTTTAAATAAATATCTTGGCAAAGTTACCTGGGATCGTGAGTAATTCATGTAACTGAACCCTCAATTTGTCAGGCAGTATAATCTTATGATAAAAATCAACTTGTGAATATTCAGTGCCATATCACCAATTGCCTTCAAATCCTTCTGTTCATGGGCGGTCACCCTATTAATTCATACAATTAAACTGGAATTTTCCCCAGTACCTGGAAAATAGCCGAAGCAATCCCCTTCAAAAACAAAGTTGTTTTTTTGTAATGTGGAATTTTAATCACTTCTTTTTAGTGCAGTTGCTCCACAATGCTCAATTCTCAAGGTGGCCAAATATGCTCAATACTTTAGTAAATCAGTAACGAGAACAGGAAAGAAAACAAGCTTAATTTTTTAATTACTTGGTGTGACTAGTTTAATATCTTTGCTAACGTGAACAAAATGTATAGTTTTCTAAAACCTCAATAAAAAAAAGTGATTCCCCCTTGTTAATCATGATCTCTAAATGACTAGTTTTAAATTTAGGCAAATCCAGATCAGATACATTAGCTGAAGAGGATTAACACAAACTAACAAAAAATAATCCTGTTTCCATCAGTCTATTCCAATGCAATTTTGTGATGAAGCTGTCTAGCTATGAGCAAAAAAGCATTTCTCTTGGGACTCAAAATTGAAGTACGAAACTGTTTTTTTAAGGTTAAGTCCAGTTTGCTTACTAGCCATGAGCAACCATTCTTCTTTTATACACTAGCATAAGAAGCAATCCAGCAGTTAAGCCATATTCAAGTATAGTATTTTTTATTCCAGTTCTGCACCCAAAGGTTGCACAAGACCAGAGGAAAACAACTTCCTATGAAATCTACAAAATGCAATTTTTGCAATTCAGATTCACCAATCTTTCTTGCCTTTTCTCTTGTGAAGTCAGGTAGACAAAGCAGTCAAAGATTGTTACTTGTACTTGTTCAGCTTTTCTTCATGTGTCCTAGTCAAAGCATTTCTAGAAAATAAAGGTAAAGAAGCAAACTTTCTGGATGTCTCACCTTTTGTACAGTTACAGGTACAGTAATGGATCTTCACAAAAATGAATTTACAGATGAGAAATATTTCTGACATCAGGCAAACCTCAACAGTTTTAAAAATTCAGTTCAGAAGTTTATCTGAACATTTTGGGTGATTAAGATTCTAAAGGCAGAACCCAATGCTCACTTATTATTTTGCATTAAGAAATCAAGAAATGTGTCTGGTTGAGACATGACATTCTTCCTCAGCAAGAATGAGTGAATGGGTGAGATAATTTGCCTTGGTGTTTTTTCAACATAAGACTGCTTTGGTGGCAAAGACAGGAGTTCTAGGTTTGGGGAAACCAAACAAACGTACATTACAGTCATCTCTTGATCCTCTGCATTGTGATCAATAATGCATCTAGTCATAGGTAGAAGTCTATCTGGTTGACTGAAATGTTATAGTGGAAGGTTATCAACACTACTACCACTTGCTGGCTTTGGACATGACACCAGCATTTTTAGGAAGTAGGTTAAATAAAATGCAAGAGTCCTCATCTGTTTCTGCAGCTTCAGCTAGGAGAGGTTTGTCCTGGAAGCAAGGGTCTAAAAGAGCAACTAACAATTTTTGAAGTTTGGAGACTTGAATGTGTTTTTCATGACAGAATATGGTGCTAAAGGTGGATTACTGGGAAATACAGAGCACATTTCTGAAGTCTATGGCAGACAACCACACCTGTTGATGCAACCAGAGATACTGGAATGAGCAGATATTTAGGACTCTGACACCACTTGTCTTTCATCTAGCTAAAGACAGGATGGTAGATTTGGAATGTCAAAGGGTTTGATTGTGCAGACAGAGCTGAACATGGAGTGTGGTCAACAAAACTAAAAGGATAACAAATTAAAGTTTCAATCTTTATATTATTTGGACTTGTGCCAATGTTTGTTATTACTAAGTGATTTTACCACTTAATATAAAATTTTGTTTTGGAATGCTGTAGATGCAAGTCACTCAGTTTTCCTGGATTTGCTGAAACAAAATATTTATTGATTGAAATGCATTTGTTTTAATTGTAGAATGCTATTAGCATTTCCACAATTCCCTTTTCACAGAAAAATCTTGGAAACTTGTGTCTGCCGGAGATTTTACTTTTTAAATTATGCCTACTCTTTTTTGACAAACCATTTGTTGTGCCTTTTTTTTTTTTTTGGTTTGATGGGATGGGCCTACACTGAATTCAAATTGAAAGAAGGAATGAAGTATCTCTCCACAATCAATCCAAGTAAGTAGAAGATGACAAGAAAGACCTGGGATTTCTCAGGGGTTTTTGTTAATTAGTTTTGTTTTAGTATTTCAGAACCAATAATTGACAAATTCTTGCAGGATCCAACTTAAGAGTTTGTAGATAGTAGTGAATAAGGAAGTGTTATTTACCCCTTCACATAACACAGGAAACAGGTGTCACTCAATGAAATTAACAGGCAGCAGGTTTAAAACAAAAAACATAAGGAAATACTTCTTCACACAAAACAGTCAACCTGTGGAACTCGTTGCCATGGGATGTTGTGAAGGCCAAAAGTATAACTGGGTTAAAAAAGAATTAGATAAGTTCATGGAGGATGGGTCCTTCAATGGCAATTAGCCAAGATGGTCAAGGATGCAACCCCATGCTCTTGATGTTCCTAAACCTTTGACTGCCAGATGCTGGGACTGTATGACAGGGGACAGGTCACTCAATAATTGCCCTGTTCTGTTCATTCCCTTTGAGGCATCTGGCATGGGCCACTGTCAGAAGACAAGATACTAGGCTAGATGGATCATTGATCTGATCCAGTACAGCCCCTCTTATGTTCTTAGTTCTGGTTTAACTGAAGAATCAGTAAACATATTTACACATATTGACTATTAACCTATATCTTTAACTTTATGTGCATAGGACTGGAAGGAATCTCCTGGATCATCTAGTCCAGTACCCTGCTGCAGGCAACGTTGTCATATATTCCCATTCATAAATGTATCCAGTTCCATCTTAAAACTACTTTGGTTGTTTACCCTCAACTACTCGTTT
Organism: Terrapene triunguis; assembly: GCF_002925995.2. Lineage (NCBI taxonomy): Eukaryota > Metazoa > Chordata > Testudines > Emydidae > Terrapene > Terrapene triunguis. The sequence goes on along the minus strand of NW_020664419.1, from coordinate 54,727,144 downwards.
TTTGGAGGCTTTTCTAGAACCTCACTCCTCTGATGGTTAGAAACCACCTTATTCCCAGCCTAAATTTATTCATGACCAGTTCATAACCATTTTTTCTTGTGCCAACATTTAGCTTAAATAGCTTCCCCCCCCTCCCTGGTGTTTACCTCTCTGATGTACAGAGTAATTATCAGGGATCCTAGTTTTCAGTCATTAAAAACCCCAACATTCTCCAATAACCTCCCCCGCCCCCAAATCTGCATTTTTCCACAATTAAAATGAAACGCTGAACTTTACTTTCCCTAGCCACAATATATATAGGTATCAGTTGAACACAAGTTTTATTGCTATATTTAAAATCTTTAAGCAAGTAACTTCAAAGCCTACCAGTGCCAACCATTATAATGAAATAAAATATAATTGCAATGTATATTTCTTACATATACCAAATACTTCTATATTATATTTTCAGATTATTTCACAAAAATAAAGTGAAAACTGCTTTTATATAAACATTACTCACTTTATGAGTTAGTCCTGGTTGTTAAAATAGAGTTGCAGCATTCCAGCCACATTTTCGTCTTTCAGACATTGGTGCTGAGCACGGAAAAGAACCCCAAGTTGGCTGAAACTTCGTTCCGTCAGCTGAATATACAGTCAAGTTGGAGGAGAGCCACTGCATGTTTCATCAGGTTGGGAACGCGATCTTCAACAGCCATACATCAGTAAATGGGATCCTCAACGTTTCCAAACACGTCTTTGGCAATCCCTAAATACACTAGCCATTCCATGTTGCATTCTTCAGACAGCTTTAATTGTGATTTCAGTTTCATAATCTGTAGAAGCAGCAACTATCTGTTTAGGATCCAGTGCATGAACATCATGGAGAAAATCAATTGCTGGTTGTTTATTTTTTAAGTTGTACTGTCTCAGCAGCATTTTGAGCAGCTGCAGATCCATTCGCATTATCACTTGATGATGTAAGATGCTCCAGCCATGAAATTAAGTCGGTTGTTTGTCGATGATCACGGCAATCGAGTTTCCTTTCAGGTCATTGAGAAGGTGCTATATGTTCTCTTCAAAGAGAGTTGGTAAATAACAGGAATACAATTGATCTGATTTGGGAATGGCATTACCTCTCAACATGCTTGCTCAAAAAATCTCGGACAACAGGTAAATCAATTTTATGCAGAGGAATGTCTTTTATACACATTCGAACAAAAACTGAAAGTGACAGTTTCATGCTGTTCTTTGACAGTTGTAAAATGCTAGAATGATCCAGTCACAGTGCAGTTTCTTTACTGTCATCAATGGCCCTGCTGTTTCAGCCTCTTGCTTTAGTTTATTTTCATTCAGTTTATGTTTAGTGCTTTCCATGTGTTCTAAAATTGTCTGCATTCAAACGATCTACAGCCTTGTTGCATCCAGTACAGAACAGCACATTACCATCAACGTGAAATTTGTCCTTACCAAACTCAGTGACATGGTCTTTAGGGGTGATTTTTAAAGTTGTCAGCATCTTTTCAGAACTTTAATTATTCATGTCTGGAGGCTGAAGTGAAATTTGAGATGCATTAAAACACAAATCCCTAAACGCCGTTGAGTAACCTGTATTCGCCGAAGCAGTTTATTGGTGTATATTTAGCTATGTAAATTTAACATAATCAAAAATCAACTACAAGAGGGGGAGGTTGTGCAAATTGAATAAGTGACACCGGTACTTTCAGTAAAATTTAGTTAATATAGGTTTTTATTTTTTCACAAACTGTTAAATCTAAAGATTCTCTGTAAAAATGCAAATTCCGTGTTTTTCTGTGGTGAAAGGATCTCTAGGATCCCTGGTAATCATATCACCCTCTTAGCTTAAACCAAACTCTTTTAGTCTTCTCTCATATAGGCTTTCCAGTTCTTCTGGTCATCCTAGTAGCCCTTCTCTGCACCTGTTCCAGTCTGAATTCATTTTTCTTGAACATGGTGATCAGAATTGCACACACTATTCCAAATGAGGTCTTACCGATGCCTTGTACAGTGGCATTAATACTTCCCTACCTCTACTGGAAATACCTCATCTGACACATCCTAGTATTGCATTTACCTTTTCCACAGCCATTTTACATTGGTGACTCAGTCTTCCTACGGTTCATGTCTTTCTCCTCCATTGCTTTCAAGTAATGAGCCTCAGTTTATAGCTGAAATTCTTGTTATTAGGCTTAAGTACTGTTAAATTTAATCCAATTTATTTGACTCCATGCCTCAAGGTCATCCAATTCTTCCTGTATAATATTCCAATCCTCCTCTGTATTGACGATGCTTCCCAGCTTTGCATCATCGGCACACTCCATTGGCACACTCCTACTTTTTGGGCCAAGGTTACTAATGAAAATATTAAACAAGATCTGTTCCAGGACGGATACTTGAGGAACTCCACTAGTAACCCCACACCAGCCAGAGAATTCTCCTTACAGGAAAACCCATGTCTCCCTGTTAGCCACTTCCTTAACCACCGTACCATTTCGATCCTAAACCCCATATTCTCTAGTTTAACTAATAATTTCCCATGTTTTACCATATCAAGTGCTATACTGAAATTCAGACAGATTAGATTTACTGCATTTTCCCCTTAAATATACTTCTTATTCTTGCTCTTCTTCAGTCATATGGTACCACATCCAATTTGAGATATTTATTAAAAATGCTCACTACTGAACTTGCAATTTCATGTGCCATTTGTTTCAGTATTTTAGGATGGAGATTATCCAGCCCCGATTTGAGTGCATTAAGCTCTCTGAGTTTTGCTTCCACCTTGAATGTGGTAATTTCCATTTCTATTCACTCATTTCCATTAGGTATCCTGCCTTTGCCCCTATGTTCTACATTGTCATCCTTACTGAAAACTGATGTAAAGTATTCATTTAGTTTTTGGGACATAACCTAGATCATCATTAGTGTTGTTGTAGATTTTGCTTATTTTGGCTTATCAATTGGTTGTGGTCAACGGTGAAGAACAGTCAAACCAAACCAAATTAGTACCAAATCCAAATAAAGTCTTTTACTTGCTTCTTTGTAGACAATTAAGTGGGGATAATATTTCCTCTTTGGCTCCCTAAGGGAAAAATCCAGTCCCAATACATAATGCTACTCAGAGTATTCACAAAATCCAACTCCTTAAAGCAAGATTTCTCACAGATGTGATATGAACTAGACACATCATGCATAATAGATCCCTCCCAATTTGCCTGGTAAGAAGCAATGCCTACATGAAAGACTATGTATTCTGAGGGAACACTCACTCTCAGATTAAATCACAAAAATTCTAAACAAGAGTCACATTAGAATTCTCTAAATCAGTAGGGAAACCTTCCCTCCAAGCACGCACTTTCCAATCACTTTGATTAAACATATGAACAGAACTTTTAGGGGAAGGCTTTATCTACAGTCTCTCGGCTACCGATCCAGTTAAGCAATAGTAGTTAACTGAACTGATACTCAAAAGAAATAAATAAGATCTCCCTTTTCTCTCCCTGTTTGCAATTGTAGGGTTGTCTGGGAGTTTTTTAAAACATCCTCCCCAAACATGTGAAATTTAAAATCTGCTGTTGTCTTCTATTTAGTAGTCTTACCACAAGTCACTAGGGTGTTCTTAGAGCTCTGAGAAGAAGAACAAGGTTCTCAATCTTGCCTTCAGGGTTACTGCTCTGAACAGAGATCTGTCAGTGTGGCCATTAACTGATGGCCTGGAGCAACTCTGAAGCATATAAGTAACGGTAGCAGTACCGCAATCCCTCTACAATAACTTTGCACCCCCCCCAGGACACCTTTTTTTGGAGAAGACCCCTACAATTACAATACCATGACATTTCAGATTTAAATACCTGAAATCATGAAATTTACTATTTTTAAAATCCTATGCACGTGAAATTGACCAAAACGGATTGTGAATTTGGTAGGGCCCTATTTATAACTTCCTCTGCTTTAAACAATTCCATTGGAGAAATGGACTAAGTAATCTTTATGCCAATCTTTCTTTAGTGTGGTCTTACTACTGATTTGTAAGACTGGCATATGAAAAAACATTTTAAAAAAAAGGGTTTTGCACTGCATGACACTGCACTATTGGCGTGATAACAGGCTAAAATTGTTGCAGCCTTCATTGAGAGACGGAAGATTGAAGTAGCAGAGTATTTCAAGAATAACTTCACTTATCTGCATTTTTGTTTACTTCACATTCAGCAGGACTCTTGGGAACTCATAAAAATAAATTATTTATGAAATTCAATTTCTGCCCATTGAGTTTCAAGTCAGAAGGAACTCTCTCCAAAAGTGTTCTATGCATCCTGACCTTTTACTGGTACATCAATTGTTATTTGTTAGATTTGTATTTTGTGAACTCAATAGCCCATGTTTTCTTATTGATATATTTCTTATTGAAATTAGAGTGCTGTTTACTATAGCCCTCTTTCTGGGATCCTTGTAGTATTTGATACATTTCAATTAAACAGGTCTATCATTAACTCTTTCAGTGCTGTGGCATTATCAGTAAACAAAGACAGAATTTAAAAAATCAAGTTAATCACTAATAAATACTGCATTTAAAACTTGCTACTGCTCTCTTGGGTCGCCATCTTCTTGGGGAATGTTTAAAGAGATTGTGACTGTAGCAGAAACTAACCTGTTTGAAAACTCTAGTTACAAATTCACACTATATTCAATACCTCCACAGGGCTGCATATGCTTTGACAAGTAGCTCATTTACATCCATAAGCAACCATGTGATTTTAAAAGATTATTAGGACTGAGGGTTTAAGGATTCAGTTTGCAAAGAAGAGGGAAAGAAAGTCCAAAATATAATCAACAACTATTTAGCTTTCATTTTTTGTATAGTCTATAGTAGAGTGCTTTTAGATCTACAGATAAAAAGGGCTATACGTATAAAGTAATATTTATACTGCATATTATATTATTCTCATTTTTTATTCTTAGTCTTTTTGCCTAAGATTGTGTATATGCCTAAAGTTACTGTATAGGAATGCTTTTATAAACATAAAAGATACAAACAAAATAAGTTTAAAAAGGAAACCATTTTAACTACTTATTTTCTTTTAATCTTTTATTTTTATAAAAACATTTCTATCCAATAACTTTAGGCATTACACAATAGCAAGAGACAGACTAAACCTTTCATACTGACTACCTCCTAATCAACACACTCATTCCCTACTTCCTAAAACAAAGCTAAATAGCTTTGTATCTTTCCAGAAAAATCAATCTCTGTCTACCGCTCAGTGTTGTTATAGTCTGAGACACACAAGGTGAAAGAGGTAATATCTTTTAATGGACCAACTTTGCTGGTGGAAGGGCAGAGCTTTCAAGCTACACAGTGCTCTTCTTCAGATCTGTCCTCATCAGATTATGATTCTTCTTTTACAAGAGTGGTTTTTGGGTTTTTTTTGTTTTTAAAGAGGGAGGAAAGTAGAAAGATATTGTATCTAAAAAGTTTCAAGAGAAAAACAAAAAAAGTAGGAGCAAAATCTATCCCTGTATTTTAAGTTTTCATTAGACGTGATCAGCAAAATAAATTTTCATATAGACTATTCTAGAATAATTTCATGGACAGATACTAGCACTTAAATAGTTAAAATGGGAGATACTGTTAAAGTAGGTAACAGGTGTAAGAGTGTAGACAAGTCTACACTACAAACTTAAATTGACCAGGTTAGGTCGACTTACAGCCATTGCTGTAATTAGTCTCTGAACCTGACAAGAATGACAGCCAACAGCCAATGTAAGCTGGTGTAAGTAACCCCCAGTGTCTACATGGACACTGTGTTGCCTTAACTACACCGACATAAACCCTTCTCGTGGAAATGGAATTATGATGTCAGTGTATTAAGGCACTTACATCAGCAAAAGCAAGGCTGTAGTGTAGACACTGACATAATTAGGTCGACGTAAGTTGCCTACATGGACCTAACACTATAGTGTAGACCAAGTCAATGTCTCAGCAGGGTTACAGTTTTACTACTATTTGGGCTTATTTGTACCACAAATCACAAAAAATACTAGTCTTGCTAAATTTTTATTACTTCTCACAGCTATAAGTAGATCAGCTCCAATTCCTTTGGCAGCTAATATATTCCCAAAGGTTCCTGACACATTAACCTATTCACTCAGAAAGAACAGGATAATTATATATACGGGAATAAAAGGTTAAAATAATCCAATAGATGTCAGTTCATTATCTGACTCTCAAGCCTGTATTCCCATGTTCAATCTTGTTCAGAAGAACAAAAATTCCTAAATTATTCCAGCTAAGTTGAAAGGCATCAATATCCTCAAGAGAAATTCACCAGAAGCTTTAATTGCCTGAGTAGACTCTAAAGCTAACCTTTCCCAGTGAAACAGTTCAACTCATGCCAACACCGTAACAAGAGGCCAAAATAAATGCTTTTGAGGCAACATAAAAGTGTTGTCTTCAATAAGAGGGCACCTAGGGGTAGTGCACTGTACCACCAGAAGGGAGATCGGGGTTATATTTCCTGTTAACTGATCTCTGGCCCAGTAGAGGGTGGAAGCACCATGAAAGCAACATGCTCACCTCCTGGGAGTGGAGGGGTGTGGCTCACAATGCTCAATCATTTTTCACATCTGATTATAATGAGGCATTGACAGGCTACGCAGAGTTCCATCTAGTTCTCCTCAGGAAGGATGGCTGCGAAGTAGGACTGAGGGAAAATCCTTGCGCTTCTTGCACAGGAACAAAGGAGTCCTCCACCCATCCCCCAAGAAAAGAAATAAACAAGTACTCAATAAGATCAAAGATACAGCTATCTTCTGATTAACACATACAATAGTATCTTGTAAGTCAGCGGAAGCAAACATATATCTTGTTTTACAAATTGATTCATAAAACAACTAAGTTACCTGAAAAACAAATTTGAATATCTGATTCTAGACCTACCAGATCAAAAATAGTCACTCCCAGATGCTCACATTAGATGTCTCATGAAATATGATAGGAAATGTCTGAAAAGGAAGGCTACTCTAATTCAATAGCCACTTTCCAGTCATCCAGACGAAACAAACATTTAGATTATACCGATTGGAAGCGCTGGAGGTAAGTGTAATAAGGTGTTTGGGTTTTTTTTGGCATGTATGGCAAAATTTCAGCTAGCTCCTAGTTTACTTAATTCTATCTAAGATTATTTTATGTTGATGTCATTGTTCTCTCCCCTCCTCTCCAGAATTTCAGGTGCAAGTGAGGTAAAAGTAATCCAAGTGGAGTGCTAACAGTGCAAGGAAATATCTAGGAAGGTACATATTTGGTGGGAGTAGAGAAAGAAGAATCACCTAGTCTGGGCATTTCTAAGTTTGTATAGGAACCGCACGCGCACAAAGGCACAAGCCCCACACACAGCAGCTCTTCCCCTCCATTTTAAAAGTTTCATAACTAGCTACCAAGTTTATTTTATTTATGAGAAGAGTAGCATAGTGGAGTCTGAGCAGAAAACTGAAGGTCAAATCACAAATCTGGAAATAACTCTCTGTGGCTTTGGGCAAGTCATTTAAACTCTGTCTCAGTTTTCTCATCTATAAGATTCAGATAACACAGCACCTGTTTAGCTCACAGTACTGTTGTCAGGATTATATGTAATATATTTCAGAAATGCAGAGAAATGCAGGGTTCTTTCTCCCCAGTAGGGCTGCTAGCCAAGAGGCCATTTGCAGATGTCTGGGAACCTGGCGGGGTTGGGGGGGAGGCAGCCAAGCAAATGGCTGGCGTCTCCTTGTGGCGGATGTTCAGTGCAGGTACTCCATAGGGAGGGCAGCCAGTGACCAGATAAATGGCCTGGTAAAGGACTTAAAAGGAGGTCCTGGATAAAGGAACAGAATGGGGGAGAGGGTTCGGGAACTCCAATGATCAGTACAGCAGGGAGCCAACCCCCTCTGTTCTCATAGCCTTCCTTAACCCTCTTACGAGGCTGGTGGATGGTAAGGTCCAAGCCATGGGTCAGCTGGGGGACCTGGATGGAAACAAAAGGGGGCTGGTGAAAGCCCCGGAAAACTGAATTGAATAAGCATGGATTAAACAAAGGGGGTCTGGTGAAAGCCCCGGAGAATTGATTTAAATAAGCATGGATTTGCCTGCACTGTACACTTTATCTGTCGGGTAGTCCCAGACATCTATATAATAAAGTTGTGGCCTGATTAAACCCATAACAAGTCTCCTGTCCTTCTTGCGGTATACCTAGACAATTAGAATTTGTATGTTTCCTTCTGCACCTCGTGCTTTTCACGAAGTACCAAGCAACAGAGGAGAGTGCAGAATCCTATTCAAGGGATCACTTGGGTTACTTAGGATCCTACTCAGGTTTCCCTTTGCAACTGGCTCCATGTGTAAAGCACAACATTAGGGGAAACAGTAGATATAAAAACTAAATTTCCCCACATAACAATCTGTGCTATTTTCTCAAATTTTATAGTGTTCTGCCAGTAACCAAGTGTCTCAATGCAAAATACAAAAATACTAATCTCCAAGTAATAAGCCAGGCTCACTTTACTCTGAAGCACCTACCTGAATTGCTGAGTTCATGAAACACGTATTTCCCAAGTTACTTAGGCCACAGAGGCCAGGCTGCTCATTGTGTCTTCCTGGCTCTGAATAATCATAGTTCTTATATGCAGTGTATGATGGGAGGCAATAGTTTGAATTTTTCACACTGTAAGAAAACAAAACATTTTTCACAATGTAGCCACATGACCTATAATGCTTTAATACACCCAGAATTTTTGGTAATTATCAAATAAGTTATCTAAAATTAAAAGTAACTATTGTTAACTAGTTATCTAGATATCTTCTTAGAAGCATTTAACTTTGCAACTTATCAATCTTAAATCTCAGTCAAAAAGAAAAGGAAGATCTCTTTCCCTGCAAGCAACCAAACATTTTCATGCACCGAAACAACCAAAACAGACTACTATTGTATCTCTCTACCCTTGATTTACAGGAGCAGCTTCACAGCTCACTCCATTCTTCATTGCTCCATCAAATTTAAAACACTCAGACTTTAGGCACCACCAGCAGCAATAAATCATCTCATGTATATCCTTTCTGCATTCTGCTACTGTAAGAGAGTGAGGACAGTAGAAACTGGAATGAAGAGTTGTGCTTTGGTTACAGGTGAGAGCTGAGATTTCCAAGGCCACCGTGACATCACTGGCTTGATGCATTAGAAATTCTATTTATAGTTTCACTGCTAGGACAGCACAATCCAGCATTCAAATGCGGGAAAAAGCCTGGAGTAATAAGGAAAACACAAAATGCCTTCTAGCAAGTACATTCCAACTTCATAAAGCTCTATCATGTACCTATCTAGTGAGACTATATTAAAACTAAAATGTTAGCTAAGTTAAGGGTAATTTATTACCATATGACAGAATACAAATACTAAATATAACCCCCCCCCCAATAAAATAAGCATATTTTAAAAAACTAGAAGGGTAAAAGAGCCCAGTAAAACAGCAAGTTTTATCTTACATATAGAATTTTTTTTTAAAAAAATCACGTAAAAGATTAAAATTCCTTAAGCTGTTTTTAGTTACTAATCATATGAAATATTTATGATAGCAACTTTGGATACGATTCAAGAGCATTTCTACAAACCTCAAATATTTCACATTAGAATAAACCTGAACAAGATTTTGAAGGTCATTTGCTAAGAAAAAACATGACAAGGAAAGAACATGCAGTGCAACAAATTAATCCTCAATCTTAAAAATACAAGTGGGTGACGGTGGTTTATGATGTACCCTGGACACTTTTCAATTTAAAGAATATCCCTTAAAACTTGTATTCAGTATACGCAATTTAAATGATTACAAGATGAACTCCCACTTTCAGTCCTCCTCCGTACATGTATCTATTTTAATTCAGCAGTTTTGCTGAGTTAATCTGAAAGTATTTCACTACTGATGAAGAAAACCAATTTTAAAACAGCCTGCTCTCTTGAACATTACAAAGAGAAAAAAATTAGAGAACCTCTCCTTCCTCAAAGACACACATGCAAGAATCAAGTATACCTCATATTTCAAAAAAAAGCTCTTCAGTCCCTTAGAGATAGACATTAAGGGAAAGCACCTTGCATCAATCTGAGGCATAATACATACACAGGGGTCATAATATTAACAGTATAAGTAGCATTAAAATAGCCAGAAATCTTCTAGGTGTAAATATCAGTCTTTGCACAGACTAAAACATATGCAATATTTTCTCTGGATTACATTATTTTGTAACTAATTTTTTATATTAAGATACAATTAATCAGATGAAGATAAATTGATACTGATTTTTTGTTTTAACATGAGAGTCACACAGAGGTGATAACATAGCCTTTTGTATTTTGTGGTACACACTACTGAAAATTTTATGGTAAATATAATATTCCTGTGGCAGTGTAAAATAAAATGGAAGTATTCCAAAAGATGAAATACACACAAATTCAGGTAAGCTGTCAATGCTGAGCTGTTGTGATGCATCTGTCCTAATTTATTTCTCCAAAGGGGAATCTATTTCTGGTCTCAATTCTGGCCCACAAAAGAGAGATATGTTCTAGTGGTTTGGAGACCTCTTCCCCCCCCCGCAGGTCAATTCTGCTCAGTGATCCCCATTTCCCCATGACGGGAGCGCTCCTGCGATTGGTGCAATGCCTGTGCTGCCTGATTTAATAAACAGTCTGGCAACAAGTGTGGTAAAGTCTTTTACAACCATTATTGCAGTCAATAACCTGCAGAAGACACTGGGAACCTGGTGAGAGTAAATCCCTTTACTTCTTGAGCTGAATGCTGTGTACACTTGGGAACCATGAAGTTTCTTGTGATGTGTACTTTGCCATATGAAGTTTCAACAGAATATAAGAATATAACTTCCATATTGAACTGGGTTTCCAGGAGAGGTTAGCTGAGACTCTGTGGGCTCACTAGCAGAGGGTTAACAATGGAGTGCCATCAAAAGGCACTAACCTGGTCTTCCACTCAAATGGAAGTACCATAGAATAATGCAAGGGCTGCAGCCCAGGTGAACCAGTTTTCCCAGTCTGGACTTCAGATGGGCTGTAACTAAGCAACAAATCACCTCAGGATGGACATGAAGTTGCTGAGGGAATAACCTCAGAGAGGAATCTGGATCTTCATAAAAGGACAAAGTTCCGCACTTAGAAGGCGCTCTCTCACTGACCGGAACAAAAAGGCAAGACTGGGCAGTAGAGATGAAGGAGAGGAGTATTCTGGGGCCCTGAAAGGACTGACCAACATTCATAGAGAGCTCTCAAAAAGGTAAGGACACTGCAGACAGGGTTTTGTTATTTTTATTATTTTTTCATAGATCTCTGTATTTCTTGTGCTGTGTCTATGAGTAAAGTGTGACTGATTTACAAATTCCTTTTCAAAGTCTGTGTCCCCCTTATTTTAACTGTCACAGTTTCCAGTGGATGAAATAGTAATCTAGAGCACCCACAGCTTTAATGGAACACTGAGGAACATGCAATTGCTACTGGGGAGGATCAGCACTAGTTTTGGGGCCTAGGCAGTTACATTGAAGAGTCCCATAGGTGTGTCTGTCTGTGTGTCTGTCTGTGTCTGTGTGTAGAAGCTCTGAGCTTGAAACAGTGACTGGACTCCGGGATTGAACCGTTGGTCCTATTACAGCAACATGATATGCATCCACAAAAGGGAGCTCAGCCAGGATTGTAAGGACATCTCTCCTTTTTCAGGTTTTAGTATCAAAATAGTAAAAGACTGGAGTATACTCTAATTAAGCCTAGAGCAGGATTAACAGCAAAATCAGCTCCACATTTCCATTTAGCCTTGCAACAATCATCTTCCCAATCCCATTCTTATGTATCTCAAATTTAACCTGAACAAGTTTCTATGGGTAAAACACTTCAGTTTCTACACCCATTGTCTCTTTGATACGTCTGCTGGGATTCTGAACAAAAGTGCCAGCACCCTGTAGACGCCTGACAAGTAAGGAAGTAGGAAGTGATCGTCGTCGACGATCCCTCGAAGTCAAGGATGATCTCTTTTAAAGGTTTTATTTTTCATGGGTCCTTTGGTGACTGAAGAGTCCGATTGTTGAGCCACAGGCTCATTGGCAGACATTGCAGGTGGTGCTGGAAGACAGGGTTGGGCCGAAATTGCTCCTTGACTGTTGTCTTTCCTTTCTTTTCTGGCGTTTTTCTGCGACCAGGGCAAGGCGATTTTCCTCAAAAGCGGATGTTCCCTTTCTGACAAGTCTTTGCCAGTTATCCCTATCCTGAACTGCTGTCTTCCAGTGTGCAGTGTCGATGCCACTTCTCTTTATGTTTATCTTGAGAGTATCTTTAAAGCGTTTCTTTTGGCCTCCTCGTTTCCTTTCTCTTTTGGCGAGCTGGGCATACAGCAGTTGTTTTGGTAAGCATATATCAAGCATGCGCACACAGTGCCCGCTCCACCTCAGCTGGTGCTGGATAATCAGGGCCTCAACACTGAAGATGTTGGCCTCTATGAGGACACTGACATTAGTGCGACGATCCTCCCACTTTATGTTGAGGATCTTCTGTAGAAAGCGCTGGTGCTGACAGTCCAGGTTTTTCAGGAGGTCACCCAAGTCTCACAGCCTTGGAGAGTTGGGATTACCACCGCTTTGTAAACTAACAGTTTACTATGTGTTCCGATGTTGTGATTGTTGAACACCCGTTGAGACAGTCTTCCAAAGGTAAAGCTGGCACGGCAAATTCTGTGCTGAAACTCGACATCTATGTCTGCCCTCTGTGAGAGACGGCTGACAAGATAGGCAAAGTATTCTACATTTTCCAGTTCTTCTTTGTTGATACAGATCTTCCATGCTGGGTCTGATGACTGGCCGGGGACTGTCTGGTGGAGAAGTTTTGTTTTGCCGATGCTCAGAGTTAGCCTTAGGCTTAGCCTTAAGCTTCAGAGAAGCAATTAAAGTCTGTTTGAAGATCCTCCTTTGAGTGTGCAACTACAGCACAATCATTTTACCGCAATCTCACCTTACCACCCTGGGTGACCCTATCAGGAGTACAGGACTCCAGACAGCATCGCTCTTAGGATCTTAAGTATACGCAAGCTTCTCTACCACATCAAGGTGGCAGCCCAAGGAAAAGAGGAAGTGATAGGAGACAATTTTAAAGAAAGATAAAAAGTCTGTCTTTTCACTGAGCATCTATTGTTACAATATCCAAACACAGCAATCCTTTTCACACAATGATCTCAGACTTCTAACACCAAGGCACAACAGTAGGTAGACAGACTATCAACGTTAATTCAAGGACTATAAATCAGTCTCACCTGACCATTATGTCTTCATATTGCAGTGGTCTCAAACCTGTGTGTGATGTTGTCCACTCTAATACAATCCACAGGGATTGGGGGAATAGTGGGGGTGGAGGAGGGAAGGACTGCCTCCCTTCACTTTAAATTTCCTTTAATTTATTAGTTTCTCTCAAATACAGCAGTACATTTTTTAAAATGTATTTAACATGATAAACTCTAAAGGAAGTCTTAAGATGCTTTCTTACAGCGCTCAATGTTCTTTTTAGTCTCTTATCTGTTGAACAGTGTGTGTGTTTATATATGTGTATATGTATACATGTACATATACACACACACACACACACACACCCCCAAGCATCTTTAACAGAGTTTCACTTCTTGATATCATGTTTATACAGCACCCGCACTAAGAAGTACTGACCAATAATAAAAGAATTACAACCAGAGCACTGTCAAAACAAAACTAATTCCCTAACTTAAAAAGTAAAAAAACAAGGTCATTTTCCAAATCATATTTGGGAGATTTCAATTAAATAAAAAAATTCTTAAGATATGTTGCTTACTTTCTGTTGTTGATGTTGTTATAATTATTTGATAGAGATGGAGAGATCTTTGGTAAAGTTGAAAAATTGGATGCACCTGGGGACCTTTAAAAATATGAAAATGTTAAATTAGATAAAAATGCTGAGATATTAAAATTAATCATGAAAAAGAAAAAGCTAACAGATGAACAATGTATGTAAATAAGTATGAAAAAATAAAGTTCTTATGAGCAGAGCACTAATTATTCAGGATAATGGTTTCCAGATTCAAAATGCATCTTTTTAAAATTAAAATAGATTATTTCATCACACTTCATGTCAAACTTTCATATCGCACCGGATATCACAAAAATTACTAAAATAAGCCAAAAATGGCCTACAGAAAAAGAATGCCAAAAAGTTAATCAGCCTATATGAAGGCAACAAAATAAAGCAGATGCATTTTTCTTCTAAAAATTGGAACATAAAACTTTGTATAGGCTTTATTAATTTCTAAATTTTAAAATGGCTTTTGAGATGAGATATGAAAGTGTCATTTGTAACTAAAATAAGAATACGTCTTAAAAAGATAAGTATTCCCAAATTAGTGTAAATTCAGCCATTTAAAAGCAACATTATACCACTTGTTAAGAGGTTCTCTTTTAACTGACTGATGGACATTAATAGAAATTGTTGGAGATGCAAAACATTAGAAAATATTTCGTTTACTCAACGCCAAGTCAAATCAGAGCATTATATTTTTTGCACTTTATCTAAGCTATACATCCTTTTAAAAACTATAAAGTTGGAGTTGTTGAATGTTTTCAATAAAGGAGACCCCATGAGTTGTAACAATTACATGTAATTATTATACAGCATATTCTTGCTGTTTTTCCTTGATTAAGCATATGGGCCCAACACAAAAACCACTGAAAACTATGGAAAAACCCTAATTGACTTAATTGGGCTTTGCCTCAAGCCTGGCTCCCAGGTGACCTAAGACTGTTTAGTACCATGGCATGCAAAAGTTAGGCAGAAGTAGTAACAAATATTACGTGTTCAGATGTTCTGTGCTTTCAAAAACAAAATGGTTCACAGCAGATATAGATTATGTTTCGAGAACTCTCCATGTGAGATTTGACACTTTCTTAAAAATATTTAATAAACAACTAGATTCTAATGCTTCCAAGCAATAAAAGCATAAGATATGGCCATTGGGAAAAGAAAATTACTCTGATTGTGAAAATCCCTTTGGCCTTCTGATATTATTATATACTCTTCTCAGGTTATAATTTAAATCACCCTCTCTTCTTTGGACCATAAGAACAGCCATGCTGGGTCAGACCAATGGTCCATCCAGCCCAGTATCGTCTGACAGAAGCCAGTGACAGATGCTTCAGAACAAATGAACAGAACAGGTCAATTCTGAGTTGTCCAGTACCAGATTCCTGTAGTCAGACGTTAAGGGACACCTGGAGCCTGGGGTTATGTCCCTGACCATATTGGCTTATAGTCATTGATAGATAAGTTCATGGAGGATAGGTCCAATTATTTTTTGAACCCACTTAGACTTTTGGCCTTCACAACATCACACAATACACAGTCAACCTGTGGAACTTGTTGCCACGGGAAGTTCTTCCTTATGTTTGTTTTAAAACTGCTATTAATTCCATTGGGCAACCCCTGGTCATGTGTTATGTGAAGGGATAAATAACACTTCCTTATTCACTTTCTCCATACCATTCATGATTTGACAGACCTCTCTCATATCTCCCCTTAGTCATCTTTTTTCTAATCTGAACAGTCTCAGTCTTTTTAATCTCTCCTCATATGGAAACTGTACCTTATCCCTAATCATTTTCATTGCCCTTCTCTGTACCTTTTCCAATTCTAATATATCTTTTTTGAGATAAGGTGACCAGAACTGCATGTAGTATTCAAGGTGGGGGCATACCATGCATTTATACAGCAGCATTATGATATTTTTGGTTTTATTATCTATCCCTTTCCTAATAGTTCCTAAGATTGTTAGCTTTTTTGACTGCTGCAGCACATTGAGCAGATATTTTCAGAGAACTATCCATGATAACACAAGATCTGTTTCTGAGTGATAATAGCTAATTTAGACCCTATCATTTTGTATATATAGTTGGGATTGTTTTCCAATGTGCATTATTTTGCACTTAACATTGAATTTCAACTGTCATTTTGTTACCAGTCTCCCAGTGTAGTGAGATCCCTTTGTAATTATTAACAGCTGCTTTGGATTTAACTATCTTGAGTATTTTTGTATTCTCTGCACATTTTGCCACTTCACCCCTTTTCCAGATAATTTATGAATATGTTAAACAGCACAGGTTTCAGTACAGATCTTTGGGTGACCCCACTATTTACCTCTCTTCATTGCATCACAAACAATAAATAAATAAACAGACTACATGCAGAGGAAAGTTATAAAATTTTATAAAGTCAACTTCTCATTGACTATTTAAGATCAAGTTAAATCAAAAGTGAAACTGTTTACACTCCAGTTTCTCGAGATCAAGTATTTTAAAGGGAACTTAAAGACAAAGTGAGCTGGAACAATTGATTGTTTATTTTCAATTAAATTTTCAAACAAAAATTTGTAATGTGTATGGCATTTGACCACATAAATACTATTTTGTTTTTAATAAAGAGAAGTAATCTGTTACAGCTAATATCTTCCAAATAGTCAAAGTAATCCCACTCAGTTTTACTATTAACGGGCTTTCCCCCTCCCCCCAAAGATAAATAGAATAAGTAAATTTTGATTCTAAATAAGGTAGCAATCAGAAAGTTTTTATATTTAGATGGAAAATGTTGTCCATATTCTAAATATCTATATAAAAACAAGCATTTGCTATGAAATAATGTGACAGCTGTGATAGACCCAGACCAGTTGGGAACAGCAGAGTAGCAGAAGGGAGATATACTGGCCACTGGATAAGTAGTTTTCTGTTCCCTGAGTGACCAGAGCAGGGGCTGCTCCAGGCTAATAGACCACCTGACTCCAGTTAACCTGCTAAGAGTCAGGTGAGGCAGTTAAGCACCTGACTCTAATTAAGGCCCCTCTGATGCTATAAAAGGGCTCACTCCAGTCAAGCCAGGGGGAGCCAGAGGGGAGGAAGTGTGTGAGAGGAACTGGGAGCAAGAGGTGTGCAAGAAGCTGAGAGTGAGTAGGCGTACTGCTGGAGGACTGAGAAGTACAAGCGTTATCAGACATCAGGAGGAAGGTCCGGTGGTGAGGACAAAGAAGGTGTTGGGAGGAGGCCATGGGGAAGTAGCCCAGGGAGTTGTAGGTGTCATGCAACTGTACCAGGAGGCACCATAGACAGCTGCAGTCCCCAGGGCCCTGGGCTGGAACCCGGAGTAGAGGGCAGGCCCGGGTTCCCCCCATACCTCCCAACTCCTGATCAAACACAGGAGGAATTGACCTGGACTATAGCTTCTACCAGAGGGGAAGGTCTCTGGACTGTTTCCTGACCCACAGGGTGAATCTGTGAAGCGAGCAAATCCGCCAATAAGCACAGGACCCACCAAGGTAGAGGAGGAGCTTTGTCACACGGCTTAATATGACACCTTAGTAAGTCGGTCTTACTGCTCTGCGGCAGGCAGCTAGCTGAAACATTCTTAGAGCTGTTTACATTCTTGCTGACACTGATAAGCTTGAGTACTAAGAAAAACAGAAGGCCATCATGGCACTTACAGCATTCAATACATAGCAAACTACTTTTTCACAAACACTGTAAAACAATAAGTGGAGAATGATTTCATTTTCACTTTTCAAAAAGGATATCAAACTAACAATAGAAAGTACAAAAAGATCAATCAAGACAGCAGACAAGAGTGTTCACAGGTCATTCTTATTTTTAATTTTCACTTTTTTAAATGAAAGGTCCTGTAGAAATGGCAAAACAGGTCTACTAACAAATATAGTAAGATGTCAAACATTTGCTGTGACAAAATATGTTAAGGATGACAGTGGTAAAAAAATTCAACTTCCCCATTTTAACTATAATAATATAGATTACAAGACTAAAGGCATTTTCTACATAGTGCAGTAATTTGAAAATATGGCACACAAGAAATTTTGACTGCATTGTTTTAAAGCATATGTTTGTAAATGTTTGACTAAAGAATATGCACTCAGACCCTGTAGCGATAAGTAGAGGGTTGAGAAAAAAAAGAAGGAAGTTGCTTTGGTTTTAAATCAGGGCATCTTTTAATGTGCTATAGTAACATCCACATTTTCTGTAAAACAGTATTATAGCAACTCCCTTAAAAGATACCTGACAATAGTCAAGGTCGTTTTATTTATTTATTTAAGTCAATGCAGCAATTCTTCGATACAAGAACAGAAAACCAATTATTAAACTTTATTCGTACTCAACTGAATTCTGACACTTTAGCTGTTACAGAATGAAATATTTACTATGGGTATATTCAAGAATATACTGAGCAATGTGAAATGGGTGGCATTATAATCTTTATTTTACAAAATAAAAGAGAATGCTATTCATTTCAACAACAAAAGGAAGTCATGTTGTCCTTACCTATATCCTCATGTCTGTGATATCTGTTTATTATTTGAGCTAGAAAGTAGCTCCGAATATTTTTATTTTTATATATATATATATATATATATATATATATATATATATATATATAT